>NC_136489.1:21488014-21513014 GCF_053919585.1 Euprymna scolopes | reverse complement strand
TCAAGTCGATTGTTGATATTTTTTTAGAAAACAATTCATCGTTAAAACACTTTTATTTTGATCGAATTGTGATTGTTGTTCTGACCTTGATACCGAACCTAAAGAACAAGATTTTAACAATTGTTTTAGCATAACCTCACGAAAAACGGAATAATATATATATATATATATATATATATATATATATGTGTGTGTGTGTGTGTGTGTGTGTGGTATCCGTCAGTCGAAACGACTATGGATCAGCGCCGTATTAAGATGTTGCCTGTATGCATCCTTTTGTGTGACTGTAGAGACCAATTCTTGATTTGCATAGTCTGCCACAGCCTTGATATACGAAGGTTGTTATGCAATTTGCCGCTTCGTCCGGCTGTACCGCCTGTACACTCGCTCTTCTCCTAGCTCTCTTTACAGCGTTTTCAACATGGAGGGTCCTCTCGCTGATGATAATCCCCTGGCGTATCATTTTCCTCCAGGCAGTTCTGTCAGCTGCAGAGGCTTCCCATGTATTCCTGTCCCCCGAGAAAGCCTTCATGTCACGCTTGCAGACATCTCTGTAGCGAAGATGGGGTCGCCCCCTCTTTCTTGAGCCTGAGGTAAGCTCGCCATAGAGAAGGCCTTTAGGTATGCGCCCATCATCCATCCTGCGCACATGGCCCAGCCAGCGAAGACGTCGCTCACGCAGTAGGGAGTAAATGGATGGGATGCTCGCTCTCTGCAGAACATCAGTATTACTCACTCTGTCCTGCCATGTGATACCAAGTATCCTACGTATACACCTCATATGGAAGACCTGGAGTTTCCTCTCTTGTGTTGAGTATGTAGTGCAGGATTCACTCCCATACAGTAGAACACTGAGGATGCACGCTCTGTAGACGGTCATCTTGGTGGAAGTGGTAAGGTGCCTGTTTTCCCAGACTCTTTTAATTAGTTTAGAGAGGGTTGTGGATGCCTTTCCAATCCTTTTCTTTAGCTCCACGTCCAATGAGAGGGTGTCTGAAGCAGTGGAGCCTAGATATTGAAACTGGCGTACGACCTCTAGTGGTGTCCCTTGGATTATGATGCTGAGTGGGGAGGCGGTTGCTTGTCCCATGACTTGGGTTTTCTTCTGGCTGATGGTGAGACCGAACAGGCTGCAAGCATTAGCAAACCTGTCCATCAGTCTTTGAAGACCATCTTCCTGATGCGATGCTATAGCTGCATCATCGGCAAACAGCATGTCTCTTATCCGAACTGTCCTGGTCTTTGTCCTGGAGCGGAGTCTGGCGATGTTGAAGAGACCGCCATCTGACCTGGAGTGGAAGCAGATACCGTCCGTTGTGTTCTTGTTGTGTGTGGAGTGCAAGCAGATACCATCCATTGTGTTACTATATATATATAGTAAGTTATAAAATATATATGGCAATTAAGCTACACAGAATATTCCGCGTTTCATCCACACTAGGATTCATCAGGCTTATGCATCCTAGTGTGGATCAAACGCGGAATATTCTGTGTAGCTTAATTGCCATATATATTTATAACTTCCTACCTAGCTCTACCTATGTATTGAGCACTGTGGAAGTAAATACTTAAAGTTTACGCATAAATTTATAATTTCGTATATTACCTTATGTGATTAAATGAAGTAGTCATATATATATATATATATAAGTGAATTTAGTTTACAAACAAATGGCTACACATAAGCATACATGTTTCAGCGAAAACCCAGTAAGGGAATCGCTTCGTTAGTGTAGCAAACCCAGTAAGAAAATCGCTTCATCAGTGTAGCCATTTGTTTGTAAACTAAATTCACTTATTTTGGCTCTGTCTAAACATTGAGCACTCTTTTGGGTGACACACTTATATATTTTGTTTTAAACAAACAAATAATTACTACCAATACAATATATATATATATATATATATATATATATATATATATATATATATATATATATATATATATATAATGTTAAAAGTCCGCGTATGCTTCTAGGATAGTGATTTAAATGTTATGAGAGGTTTTGAAGTATGAGAAACGATGCTACTTTTTGTATTTAATATTTTTATTGTTATTTTTTATATTTCAAGCACACCTCCGCTCTTGGTCACAAAAAAGTAACGAAATGAAAAAGAAAAAGAAAAGCGTGGAAAGAACTGGAAATTTGTAGTGTGGACAGCGTTCATTCCTAGCAATCACGTTAGAAAAAGTTCACGTGAAGTATTTTAGCCGTTTGTGGAAGAAAATTGTATTATTTATTTATTTTTTACTTTTTTATTTTATTTTATTTTGAAATGTTGCAACGTAAAAGCATTAATTCAAACGGCAAAAATGAGACGCAATTGATTTCAATATGTATTATGGAATTGAAATAAAATTGTTAAACGGTAAAAATAATGTAATTAATAGTTATGAATAATAATAATAATGAAACTCCCGAAGAGGGCAGAGTTAGAGACAAAGTCAGCTTTTTAATGGGGAGTAAATTCCGTCTCTCTCTCAATAAAGATAGTACACAGGATATGGACGAAAAAAATAAATAATAAAATAATAAAATTAATAATTAAATGAGAATAAAAATAGTCTCGGTCCTGAAGGAAAATTATTTCAGTCCCGAAGGAATTCTCATACATAGACCGAGGATAATATCAGAGCAGGTACTTAAATGTATGTGCTTTTGGCTCAAAAGTCACTCTGTGGGTATTGATAATAATGACACTATTTATAAAATATTCATAATAATATTAATAATAATAATAATAATAATAATAATAATAGTTATAGTAATAATAATAATAGTTATAGTAATGATAGCATAAATAATAATATTTTAACTATAGACCAATAGTAGCTTTTACTTAAAAAACTTGTGCATAAGTATACAGATATATATATATATATATAATTATTTTTTTACTATATATACATATATATATATATATATATATATATATGCATGCACAATTAATACCCATATATATGTATATATTACATTACATAGTCACATACAACGACCATACATATATAATATATGCACCCTCATACATACAATATATATATATATATAGTCACATGCATAAACGTTTATGCACGCAGGCACATACATACACGCATACATACCCATACACATGTATATGCATACACAGACATGTACAGATCTAGACATGCATATGTACACCCTACACCCATAGTAGATATTACACACACACACACACACACACACACACACACACACACACACACACACACACACACACACACATATATATATATATATATATATATATATATATATATATATACTAGCTGTACCCGGCCACGCGTTGCTGTGGCTCAGTTTGTTAAAATGGAACACATGTGAAAGTAGAGAAAAGTTTGATTCTTTTTTTCAAGACAATGTACAAATTATTTATTTTTTTTAACAGATGTTAAGAAAATAAACAGAAAAATACTTCCATCATTAATTATGCAAATAAATAAATAAAATGTTGATTTAGTGTTTCAATATGCTTATAAATTATGATAAAACTTGCTGAGTATGCACTGTTTTACGGTTGTTGTAAAAATGGAACGGAAACTTAAATTTCGCTTCATTTTAATCTTTCTTAATTTTTTAAATTGTGCCCCCCCCAAACGAATATAATCAAAACAGTAACATTCAACAATTGTACCTTATGTATATAAAACACAAAATATTTATTAAAAAAAAAAAATTAAAAAAAAGTTAATAACGAAAGGGAAATAATTCCATTTTTAAACGAAAAAGTCAGTTTACCTAACTTACTGTATTAATGCTATTTTTTTTAATCAAGAAAAAAAAAAGGTAAATATCCAGATACGCTACTACAGAACACCGACCACTCTAATTTGTTTTTGTATAGGTAATTGAGGTCGCTGACAACGAATCTGATAGTCAAACTTGGGGCAAATTTACCGTTTGCATGGTATTTACCCCTGAACCCACGAACTTCTTTCCACCATTTTGCAGCTTCCGTTTATGCTACGCGCATTCACGCTGTAGCATAAACGACGGCTTCACCAAGCAAACTACGTTGGTGGGAGGGGATTTTTTTTCCCAGGACATAGAATTTTCTAATTTTCAAAAATACATTATAGCGCTTTTTTGGTGGAAAATTAAAAATTAGTTGAAAAAGAAATAAAATAAGAAAAGGAAAGCACACCAAGTTGGAGTAGGGGGGGGTTAATTTATCTGTTTTTTTTTTTTTTTTTACCTGGAACATCGAATTTTCAAATTTTCCGTAAGTAACGCACCGACATTTACCAATTAGAACACCATTTAACATTTTCCGCCCTTTACATCACATCCCCCCCCCAAACAAATTAGAGTGGTCGGTGGAGTTTGTATTACTGTACACATAGATTCGAAAAAGTTGTCAAAAAACAAATATATAACAAATAAATGTTATCAAAAGCAAGATAAGTTACTTTTCTACCAAACTGGATATATTTTTCGTGTTTTTATTTAATGTAACATGTTTATTCAGCTCGAAAACCATACAGTGTTTACCGATGTATTGGAAAATTAAAGATGGCGTCTGATTCTCTCTTTAACACGGTAAGTTTGGGAAAAGGTGTTATAAATAAAAACCCAGATAAAATACTGCTAAAAACTCGCTCAATATATGTTACCGTGACATAGGTAGACATATATTCGGCTGGTTTTTAATAGTATTTTGTATAGTTTTTTATTTATAACACCTTTTCCCAAACTTACCGTGTTAAAGAGAGAATCAGACGCCATCTTGAATTTTCCAAGTCATCGGTAAACACTGTATGTTTTTCGAGCTGAATAAATATGTTGGGTTTGTATTACTGTACACATAGATTCGAAGAAGTTGTCAAAAAACAAATATATAACAAATAAATGTTATCAAAGGCAAGATAAGTTACTTTTCTACCTAACTGGATATATTTTTCGTGTTTTTATTCAATGTAACATGTTTATTCAGCTCGAAAACCATACAGTGTTTACCGATGTATTGGAACATTCAAGATGGAGTCTGATTCTCTCTTTAACACGGTAAGTTTGGGAAAAGATGTTATAAATAAAAAACCAGATAAAATACTGTTAAAAACTCGCTCAATACATGTTACTGTGACATAGGTTGACATATATTTTAATAGTATTTTGTATAGTTTTTTATTTATAACACCATTTTCCAAACTTACGGTGATAAAGAGGGTGTGAGATGCCATCTTGAATTTTCGAATACATCGGTAAACACTGTATGTTTTTCGAGCTGAATAAATATGTTACATTGAATAAAAACACGAAAAATATATCCAGTTAGGCAGAAAAGTAACTTATCTTGCCTTTGATAACATTTATTTGTTATATATTTGTTTTTTGACAACTTCTTCGAATCTATGTGTACAGTAATACAAACCCGTATTTTGTATAGTTTTTTATTTATAACACCTTTTTCCAAACTTACGGTATTAAAGAGGGTGTGAGACGCCATCTTGAATTTTCAAATACATCGGTAAACACTGTATGTTTTTCGAGCTGAATAAATATGTTACATTGAATAAAAACACGAAAAATATATCCAGTCTGGTAGAAAAGTAACTTATCTTGCCTTTGATAACATTTATTTGTTATATATTTGTCCCCCCCCCAAAAAAAAAACAAATTAGAGTGGTCGGTGTTCTGCACAAGACGGGGTTTTAAGTAAAAATTTACTTAAAAACCCGTCTTTAAAAAAAAACAAACTTTAGCACGGACTCTTTTACCATTATTAGTCGTGCTCATTCTTTATACCATCTCAAGATCTTGGAGACCATTCACGTTCGACTCAGGAAACCTTCTCTTTGCAAGCAAAGGGAATGCCTCCTGGGTTTGAACGTGATTAATCTCTAGGGTATTCGTCCATAACGCCGTTTTATTTTAATCGTTTTCCCACTTTTTTTTTCTCCCCGTAAATTTAATAAAACGCTATTTTAATCGCTTTCATTCTTTATTTTAAAATAATTCCCTCGATACAGCTTTGAGAAGAGAGGGTCGAAACCGGTCAGTTGGCTCCCCATTCCTTTTTCTTTCCTCCCCTGCTCCCCCTTCATTCCCACCTTTTTGGAGAGAAGATATATATATTTATATATATACAAATTTACTTTTAATCATGAATCATAAAAGTCTTCCTTTCCTAATTGCAATATTTAAATTTTGTATCTCTAAAAACATCATGAAATATATATATTAATATATTAATAGATTAATTTGTGCTACGAAACAGGTGATGTAAAAAGTGGAGGTTTTCACATCTTGAACGCAATAAATGGTAAGATGAATAACATCTTATAATTTTGAATATAGCTCTCTCTCTCTCTCTCTCTCTCTCTCTCCTTCTCTCTTCCTCTCTCTATATATACATGTTATGGAAAAAGGGAAAGAAAACCTGGGGCTTTTTATAGAAAATTCTTAACGTTTTGCTCACATTTTCGGGGTAGAATGATTGAGGAAAATAAAATATACCAAAGACGAGAGGATAATCCTATGAAAAGGGAGATATTTATATATTTTATGTACATATAGGGAAAGCGATTAAAAATGCGTATGTAAAATGTAAGTGGGGAAACGTAAGTACAAAATGAAAAATTATTAACATAGGTGGGGATAACACACACACACACACACACACACACACACACACATATATATATTAAGAGTATTAATCCAAAACGATAAGGTGGTTTCGAATAATCTAAATAATAAAACTGTCCAAGGTATTTATTTAAACTACTTTACAGCTTGCAGTGCAAATATATTAAATTAGAAGTAAATTGTTGCAAAGACATAATATATTATACTTTATTGAACATCATCGTTTAATCAGTAATTAAATATTTATATCACTGGATTATGAAAGTTAATATTGAAAATATTGTATCCAAGAAAATATAAATTCTACACATCATACACCTTTGTCTTCCATATGTCTACGAATATGATTAATTAACGTTAATTTTTGTATAAATGTGATTTGTCTTCTCTCTATTTTTTCATTTTTCTTATCATTTTGTTTAAGCCAGGGATGGGGCATCCTACCAGATGTCAAACATACACCTGCTATTTTAGACACTCCAACCGAGAGATCTTTTTAAGATTCTAACCGTCCCTTTAAGTGCAATTGTTTGAATCTCCTTTGCACTTGGTTTACCTGGTATATTTCCGTATGTGTTTGCATATGTTGCAACATATTTTCCTTCTGAGAAAAAAAAGAACCACATACTTTTCACGGCATCGATTCTTCTTTATCTTTATACGTCTAAAATATTATAGCTCAATTATGAAATGCTTACTGACGTTCCCAACGTGTGACATTAAGGGCGCACCCTGTAAACAGTTCCGGTAAACGTTATTTCTTTATTCAATCGTAAGATATGCACGGATTCCCGACGATGTGCAAGTTGAACTTTTATTTTAATGAATAGAAAACGTCATCCTGGCTTTGATTGCTTTTAATTGTGTGGAAATCGTGATATGCTTGCAACTTTACTTGAGCTGAACATCTTAGAAATACTAATGTATTCTCTCCAGAACAAATGTCTCCCCTCTTCATTTGTGACTTTAAGTTCAACTCTTTATATCACAAGTATTACGAGTGAACTGAAACTCCCGCCAAAACGCTGTTATACAGTTAATAACCCTCTTTGAACAATGGAGGTAGAATCGTGCGCATTAGATGCGGAAACGCAAACGAAAGCCAATCACTTATAAACGTAACGCGACTAATGGAAGTACATTCTTTTGATTTGGATTAGAGTTTAGAGAGGAAATTGAACTGCCTTTTATTCTAACCTTGTAAACGCGGAGTTCATTAGATCCGATCTGACAAAGAGTTCGTTTGATTTACGCTTTCCTGGTGCTAAAGAAACGTCTCTTCTTTTAATACGACCACAGGCTTGTTGCAAAATAAAAGCACTTTGCAGTTAAGAATGTCAATATTGAAAGGTCTACAAGACAACAAGTAATGGTGACTAATCATGACTCGCGTGTCATTAATCATGCCTGGTTCTTAAACTATGCATTGTATTCGTGCACAAAGCGCTATTTAGTTTGATGAACAAATTACAATCATTCCACCTCTTAACCGTAATCCTCTAGTGGCTAAATAGCTAAAAGATAACAAAGAACAGCAAAAAAACTAAATATGAAAAAACAACAAAAAACAAAAATTGACAAACCTTGATATTTTATTCTTATTTTATTTAATCTTTTTTTTTTTAGAGAATAAGCAAAATATATATTTATACACACACACACACACACACACACACACACACACACACACACACACACACACACACACACACACACACACACACACACACACACACACACGTATATACCCAGCGTTACAATCTTCAAAGGAAGAAAATTAAAAAAAAGTATATATATATATATACTCGGGTTTTTTTTATATTCAAAAGTAATGGACTAATGAATTCAACGAGGTTGTTAGATAGTGCTCAATAAAAAGAGCTGATAATAATTGTTTATTGTTATATAAACATGCTCACATCCCGCTGCTACAAATAGCCACTTGTTTCAATCAAACAACAGATATCATCAGGCAGCGACTTGACTATTCAAAAGTTTAATGAATAATTATTCATTGAACTTTTGAATAGTCAAGTCGCTGCCTGATGATATCTGTTGTTTGATTGAAACAAGTGGCTATTTGTAGCAGCGGGATGTGAGCATGTTTATATAACAATAAACAAGTATATATATATATATATATATATATATATATATATATATATATATATATATATATATATATATATATATATATGCAGTAGAACCCCGAGATACGGTGGCCCTAGGATACCCTTTTTTCAGGTTACAATGTGAAATACAATATTTTTCTAGTCTCTGGTTACGGTATTTGCCCCGTATTACGGTTTTATTTATGATGTTATTTTATCATATACATATGTATTATATACTGTACTGTATTTTCTTACTAATTTTTAATGCCGTATCCCGTGGTTTTACTATATATATATATATATATATATATATATATATATATATATATATATATATAAGTAAATTTGAATGTGTGTGTGTGTGTGGAAAGGTCTCAAACCACTATGTCAGTTTTAGTCTACAAACTTGAAACTTGATATATAGGGGATTCGGACCTATGGAACAAATTCCTTTCGGTTTTGGACCGGTAAAAATAGCTGTTAAAAGGTTTAAATGGAAATATTTGAAATTGGCTAACGTAAGTCGACCAACATAAGTCCTCTACACATACGCAAATATAAATTTATACGTTTAACCACGTTATTTTAAAAAGTTTTATTATGTATGTGCCCTTAATTCATATGGTAGCGAATACTGGTGGAGAGGTAGATGTTTTTATTTCGATTCTAGCTGACGGGATACAAGTCATATTGTTAAAGAGCATCTCTCCTCTCTCTCTCTCTCTGGCTCTTTCATACTCTCTCTATTTTCTCTCTCTGTGTCTCTATTAGATAGTAGATCGAGAGAGAGAGGGAGAGGGTGGGAGGAGGTCAGAGAGATATTTTTGTAGTAAATCCACGTTGCAGGAAGTGACGTTTCATCCAACCGGATGTCATGTGATGCTACGTGGCAAGGTTGGTGAAACGTTGAGTCTCTCAGAAAAAGCCGAGCCGAGTAGAAGTCTAAAATGGTTCTCTCCTAAGTAAGGGGGGAGATGCGCGCCCCAGACGTGGGACGTGGTAGGTACCCACAGTGGAGACCATCGATGGCGACATCTGCAGATCATGCCTGGGAGAATAAAAGGTTGAAAACCCAACATCTGTCTTCATCTTGTGTATTCCGGCAAAAACAACAAGAGAGCTCCACCCAGATGAAGACTCTCCCAGAGCAGCAAAACCAGGTATGAACTTCTATATATAAACACATACATCCACAAAAAGTGTCTTAACCACCAGACAAACGGTTTAAGGGATCGTGGGTCCCGTTCTCTCGTCTCTTAACACTTGTAATATCTCTCTCATCGTCGTAAACTTTTTCTCTTCATTAGTAAAATGGACACGTCATCACCAGGGTACCAGTATCCCTCAAGTAAAGTGTCCAAGACCAAATCCGTTTCTTCTCCCTCCCTTATGTAACATATCTGTTATTTGGTGCCGTTGACCTTCTTGCCCCCGCATGGGGCATATATATCGAAACCTGGATTGCCACGGACATAACGAGAAAAAGAGATAACGAGGAAAAATAAAGACAAGAAGAGAAATTGAGGAAAAAGGAGGGAGAAAAAAACGGAGAAGAGACAGTGAAACAAAAAAAGAAAGAATAGTGAAAATGAAGAGAAAAAGAGAATAAGTGAAGAACAGTGAAAAACGGGTAGAGAGAGAGAAAGATAGAGAGAGAGGAAGGAAGAAGAAGAAAAAATGATTCAGTTATGTGTTGAAAAAGATAGCAAAGGCATGAAGAATACCATACGCATTTAGAAGAAAATTAAACTCCAAAATTAAAAATACGCTGTAAGCTTTGAAAACGACTGAAAAACAAAAGAGAAAAGAAAATTAATTTACCATATTAAAAATAAAAATAAAATTGAAAAACACAGAGAAAGAATTGAAAACACGGAGAAAGAAAAAAAAACGTATATATATATATATATATATATATATATATATATATATATATATATATATATATATATATTTAAATAGACAAGACAACACAAACGAACATTTGTTTAAGCAAAATGACATCGAGCTTGTCCACAGTTTATAAACCTGTCAGTCATTTGACATTGTTGAATTTAGCAAAGTGTTACAAAAATAAGGGACAGTGAACTTTTAAATGCATTCGGAATAGCAAGATGTCATTTTAGATTTGAAAAAAAAAGAAGAAATTACACTATTGTCGAAAGTATTAGGTGAAATAAAAATCAGGTTGGTGATGTGGCATCCCTCCGGATTAATTTTAAGTAAATTATAATTATATGAATAGAATAGAAGCGGAACTTTTTAATTTAATTCTGTGGTTAATTGTAAAAGAATAATGATTTTTTTTTTAGTTTCAGAAAACCCTTGAACTTTGCTTACGTGGACAATTTGATCTGTGATAATTTTGTTGAACTTTGCTGAAAGTTGTTAGTTATAAGTGAATTAATTAAGTATATATTAATTAAGTATTATTGAATATTGTTAAGTATTGTTGAGTTGCCATGTGTATTTTTCTGTATTTCTTTTTCTGTACTTTTGTTATCTTGTATTTGTATAGCAGATGGGGGCATCGATGGTCTTGCCACGTGGTGTCAATGTAATTTAATTTTTAAAAAATAAGATGATGACAGGATAGAGGTATATCAATTATCAATAATAATTTTTGAGATAACGGGATTATGCAAGGAAAACATAAATGAGAATTTTAAAATGGGATGATGTCGGAAGACAAAAGAATAAGGAATAAGGATTTTTTTTTATCGAAATACAGTAGTTGGACAGGCAGACGGTTTGCTGGATTATGAGTAATGAGGTCAGGAAGTCAGTCGGTATTTATTCTAGTTTCGAGGTGGTCATGTATACATATTTTTTTTGTTTGTTGTTTTGTTCTTGTAGTTTCGACTGATTTTTTTTGTTCCGGATGCGTAAGTCGGTGGAGGGCGGTACAGAACGTCCTCGTAATAAATTTAAAAAAAAAATCCATATTTTGGTAGGTGCTCAGGGAAGCACGAGATAGTTATAGAGAAATGGGCGATCTCTGTAACTAATATGGACAGTCGGA
The DNA here is from genome assembly GCF_053919585.1 of Euprymna scolopes. Lineage (NCBI taxonomy): Eukaryota > Metazoa > Mollusca > Cephalopoda > Sepiida > Sepiolidae > Euprymna > Euprymna scolopes. The sequence goes on along the minus strand of NC_136489.1, from coordinate 21,501,273 downwards.
GGACATGTCCATTGTGTGTTGACTACACAAATGTACATGGGGTAGAATAAAAAAAGGTGTTGACCACACAAAGGTAAATGGGGTAGAATAAATAAAACCGACTTGATTACTCTTGGACCAATTAAGTATAGTCATAGAGGAGGTAAATTAATTAAGAACATTTGATGTGAAATGGTGAAGGTTTGGGATGGGATTTTTTTTTGTTGTTTTTGTGCTACCTAGGAGTAAAGAAGATTGTCCGTAAATCCTGAGATGTAAGTAGGAGGCAGATGGACCTCGATTTTGTGTTTTATTGTTGTTCGGCTAGGAGCCGTGAAATTATCGACCACGAGTAGTGTCGACCGGGAGCAAAGGATGCTCTGGAAGTCCCGAGATGGGTACGAAGAAGCCATGGGGTCATAAAGGAGTTTGACCTTGAAGAGCGCAGGGTAGCGCTACATGGCAATTTTATTGTTGTATTTATTTAATTTTGAGTTTATCGATTTATCGTAGGACAGTCTTCTTGCCAGCGGGTAGCGTATGTATTCCCTCCTTAGTTTAGTTAGTTAGTTATTAAAAATGTATGGCTTTGCCATACATTTTGATAAAAAAGGGGTGGAGGAAGAATTTTAGAAGTAAAATGTTACCCTATTGTGAATTAAAGGTACCAAATTTAAAAAAAAAAACCATGCTGGGTGAATTTAATTGGTATTATTAAATTAAATTATTTTGGAATAGATTTGGTTGGTTTAGTTATATTTTAGGGACGTTTAGCGCGTAGTTGCATTTTTTTCATGAGAATTACAAGGCGATTAGGCTGTAGAAAGCAGTTTTTTCTGTTGTTTTATTTTTTTTATAAGCCACGGTATTGTCACAAATTAGAAAATTTGGCAGGGGAAATACTATATTAGAGTAACGAGAACCCTGTTAAAACAATACTAGTGGTTCCAGTGGGTTGGAAGATGCCACGTAGGCCCAAGCAACGGCAATAAGTCTTGTCCAACAAAAGTCTGGCGTGCGAGGTCGCGATAATTCCTCAGGGTACGGAGCGACTGGACAGTCGGTACCAAGCCTAATCACGGGGAGATAGAAGAAAGGGAAAGATGCAGATTACGTAAGGGACAAGATAGAGCCTTATTATTTTTTAAATTTTTTTAGAGGAATGTGTGAGGGATATCTGGGTTGGAATCTTGGGACTTGCTGGGAATACGGAAAAATCACAAAGGGAAAGCTACTTAGTTAGAAATCGATGCGCAAGTAAGCTTTGGCGCATTAGTTAGGGAGTGATGATTCCGTATCTTGTCGGGTTCCAGGAACTCAAACAGGCTCCGAGTGAATCAGTGTGAAGGCGTATCTTGGCTTAGACCAACCAAGGGAGTTAGTAGAAGAGCTTTGTGAAGTCCCGAAGTAGTAGATTGAATAGAACAAAGCTCCAGTAATAGGACCACTCAGAGAAAGACGTCAGGGCATTACAGTAAAGGAAAAAAAAACTGGGACTTAGGCCTATGCTGAAAGTCGAGAACGCGAGTGGGATGGTTGGGTCGGTAGAGCATCATACTTTTAATCTGAGGGTCTGGGGTTCGAGTCCCCATGCGATAAAGCTACCACCAACATGGAGCATCCGACGTTCTGGTCGTAATTGCGATATGCTGGCCCCATTTCGAAAAAGTGATCGAAAATGGAGTCTCCATTTGTTTGGCCAAGTGGTCCAAATAAAGAGCAGAGTCAGTGGAAAATATCCAACAATGCGACCGCCTAGACAAGATGTATATCTGCAAAGCTGTATCTTTGTCTAACTTGGAAGCAAGTTAATGTCGAGGAGGGACTTTCGAGAAGCAGCAGAAGGATTGATAGTGTTGTAGAAGAGTACTGGTGCCTGATCTTTCTTGGAAAAGGGGTGAGTCCGGAAAGTGAAAGAATAAAGATGTACTTCGGACATAATTATTTTTTTTAGTTAGTTAGTTATTAAAAATGTATGGCTTGCCATACATTTTGATAAAAAAGGGGTGGAGGAATGTTAAAGAGCATCTCTCCTCTCTCTCTCTCTCTCTGGCTCTTTCATACTCTCTCTATTTTCTCTCTCTGTGTCTCTATTAGATAGTAGATCGAGAGAGAGAGGGAGAGGGTGGGAGGAGGTCAGAGAGATATTTTTGTAGTAAATCCACGTTGCAGGAAGTGACGTTTCATCTAACCGGATGTCATGTGATGCTACGTGGCAAGGTTGGTGAAACGTTGAGTCTCTCAGAAAAAGCCGAGCCGAGTAGAAGTCTAAAATGGTTCTCTCCTAAGTAAGGGGGGAGATGCGCGCCCCAGACGTGGGACGTGGTAGGTACCCACAGTGGAGACCATCGATGGCGACATCTGCAGATCATGCCTGGGAGAATAAAAGGTTGAAAACCCAACATCTGTCTTCATCTTGTGTATTCCGGCAAAAACAACAAGAGAGCTCCACCCAGATGAAGACTCTCCCAGAGCAGCAAAACCAGGTATGAACTTCTATATATAAACACATACATCCACAAAAAGTGTCTTAACCACCAGACAAACGGTTTAAGGGATCGTGGGTCCCGTTCTCTCGTCTCTTAACACTTGTAATATCTCTCTCATCGTCGTAAACTTTTTCTCTTCATTAGTAAAATGGACACGTCATCACCAGGGTACCAGTATCCCTCAAGTAAAGTGTCCAAGACCAAATCCGTTTCTTCTCCCTCCCTTATGTAACAATATATTTTTTTTAACTTTTGAATTTACAGCTATGTACTGGGTACAATACAGTAATCAATAAGATTAGCTCTATAATAATAATAATAATAATAAGAATAATAATAATAATAAGAATAATAATAATAAATAGTCAACTAGCTCACACACACACGCACACAAATACACACGCATACACATATATAGTAGTAAGTTATAAAATACATATGGCAAACTGATTAAAATGCTTGCCAAATGTCTGAATACTTGTTATGTATAAATTTCAGATGTTTAGACACAAAATTGGCTGAGTAGTTTACTAGACACCGCAAACGTCAAATCTTTTTAACTTTGACCCCTTGACAGCTCACATTTTCGACCTACATCATTTAAAAAGCTTGCCCTATTTCTAAATACCCTTTATGTAAAATTTAAAATGTTTAGACCAGAGATTGGCTGAGTAATTTGGTAGAGACCGCAGAGAACAATTTTTTAAAACTTTGACCCCAATTTTGACTCCTGTATATTTATTGTTGGGGCTCTAATCAAATAAAAATTTTGATCCATGTCATTTAAAATTGCAAGTTTTTAGACCTAAAATTGGCGAAGGAGTTTGGTAGAGTTTTCGAAGTTCAAATCGTTGAAGTTTGATTCCTTCAACAGCCAAATTCATGGCCGCAAAACCGATTAAAAAGATTTTCCCAAATCTCAATATCCCTTATGTCGCCTCTCGAATCTGTAGGCCGAAAATTGACAGAGTTATTTGGTAGGTAAATGTACACACACACACACACACACACACACACACACACACACACACACAGATGTTCTCACTTTTATAGATAGATAGATAGATAGATAGATAGATAGATTAATTCACTATTAATCTCAAACCCAAAATTATTTGCTATTAATTTATTATTATTCTCAAATCCAAACTTGTTTACTAATAATTCACTTTTAATGTGAAACCCAAAATTATTTGCGATTAATTTATAATTATTCTTAAATCCAAACTTGTTTACTAATAATTTACTAGTAATCTCAAACCAAAATTATTTGCTATTAATTTAGTATTTTTTCAACTCCAAACTTATTTGCTATTCACTATTAATCTCAAACGTAATGTATTCATTTGATATTAATTTACTATTGTTCTCAAATCCAAGCTTATTTGCTATTAATTCACTATTAATCTCAAACCCAATATTATTTGCTACGTATTTACTATTTTCTCAACTCCAAACGTATTTACTATTAATTCACTATTAATCTAAACCCCAAAATTATTTGCTATTAATTTAATTTTTTCCTTGATTCCAAACTTATTCACTTATAATTCACTTTTAATATTAATATTAAAATTATTTGCTACGTATTTACTATTACTCTAAACTCTAAAGTTAATTCCTCTTTATTCACTATTAATCTCAAACCCAAAATTATTTACACCACCTTATTTTCTGCTTGCATTTCTGCCCGGCTTAGCTCGAGCCCTTTGTACTGTTCAGAACTTGCTTTATGTGTGAATATACTTTTACGTAAAATTTCAAATGTTTAGACAAAAAATTGTCTCAGCAATTTCTTAGAGACAGCAGAGGTAATTTCTTTTAAACTTTGACCCCAATTTTGACACCTTAACATTTATTGTTTTGGTTTCAAATCAAAATAAAATGTTTGACCCATGTCCAAGTTGCCTACATTTAAAATTTCAAGTGTTTAGACCCAAAATTGGCAGAGGAGTTTGGTAGAATCTGCAAAGGTCAACTCTTTAAACTTTGACCTTTTGGAAGCACAATTCTTGCCCCAAAACATATTAAAATGCTTGCCGAATGTCTGAATACCGGTTATATACAATTTCAAATGTTTAGACACAAAATTGGCTGAATAGTTTGCTAGACACTGCAAAGATCAAATCTTTTGAACATTGATTCCTTGGAAGCTCAAATTTTCGACTCAAACCGATTAAAAAGCTTGCCCTATTTCTAAATACCCTTTATGTAAAATTTCAAATGTTTACACCAGTAATTTGCTGAGTAATTTGGTAGACACTGTAAAAGTCAAACCTTTTTTTATCTTTGACTCCAATTTTGAACTCTTTACACTTATTTTTTGGGATTCAAATCAAATTATAAAGTTAGATCCATGTCCAAGCAACCTACATTTTAAATTTCAAGTGTTTAGTCCAAAAATTGACGGAGGAGTTTGGTAGACTTTTCAAAATTCAAATCTTCGAACGTTGACTCCTTGACAGCCAAATTTCTTGTCGAAAATGGATTAAAACGATTTTCCCAAAACTCAATATTCCTTATGTCAAATCTCGAGTCTGTAGACCGAAAATTGACGGAGTTATGTGGTAGGCAAATGTACACAGACAGACAAACACACAGACAGACAGACAGACATTTTCACACACACACATATATGTATATATATATATATATATATATATATATATATATATATATATATAACTGAAGAAATCTTTTAATAAAATCGAAACATTGATGGACATATAACTTGGTTTGTCCCTTTTTTAATGTCTCGCTATATAACTGTGCACACGCAGTGTGAGTCAGAATTAATAGGTAAGTGAATATATTTCTATTTCTCATTTTACATTTTTCAATCAATTAAACTAAAATCTTTTGAGTTCCGATTAATTCCATGTATATATTTCCAAATAGATATATAAAAATTTATTTTTCTTTATATATATATATAAATTTATTTTTCTTTATATATATATATATATATAAAATTATTTTTCTTTATATATATATATATATATATATGTGTGTGTGTGTGTGTGTGTGTGTGTGTGTGTGTGTATAAAGACGGCAAATAAATATTAAATTGTGTACACGTTAGCTGTCTAAGCATATACTGGCTACTCGTTTAAAATAACACAGGTAAAAATTGCACCGGAAAAAACGGCACGGTAAAAATGGCAGTGAATAACTAGGTAAAAATGGCACTTTGACAACAAAAGATTACCATCCCCCCTGTTTAAAATAGGGGTGAATCTTTTAGCTTAAATTTGGAAAAAGTCGCTTTGGTTAAGTTCAAATTCTGTAAAATCATTGAAGAGAAAAATTAGAACGTTTTATTTAATAATTTTTTATAATGAATATTTATGCATAATAATCTGAAAAAAGCCTAAATAAAATTTTACCATGGCGATATTTACCTAAATTCAATTTATTTTATTAAGTCTTAAATATGGAAACTTAATTCAATCATTTAATCATTGGCGGCCACCTCTTTTAATGTTCTTGCACCCAAAAGATTTTTACTTAAAAATAATGTTATACAACAGCAAATTGGAAAAATTGATTAAAAAATTACAAGTGTCGAGCATTACGTTAGAACAAGAAAAAACTTAAAAATAAAACATTACTGGTAGAAATTCACCCAATAAATGTTATAGAAACATTTATTGAGTGAGTTTCTTCGTGTATCTTTTTTAAAAATTTTATTTTTAAGCCATTATTAGGCCTCTAAGTTAAGTATGGCTTTCTTAATAATCTGCAGAACTTTTGAACTATTCTGCACTTTCACCAAACAATTTAATCAATAGACTTGGGAAATTGAGACTCTCGCTGGTAGTTATATTACTGATGAAGTTCAATATCATGGGCAGAATCTGATCAAACACTGCTTGCTGTTAACTTGGAATCCGGTACTCTTCTGGTTTTCCATTATTTATGTTTGTTTTGTTTTATTTTTTTGTTTGTTTTGTTTATGTTTTGCCTAAATTCGCAATTATAATTTTTTGTTGTGAAAGAAAATTAGGTATTATTAGAGCTCTGAGTACTTATGCAGAATGGTACGGAACATGCTTAAATAATGACGTTATTATTAAAAAAAAAGCATTTACTAATGAGACCCCCCCTCAATTAAACTATAAAGTTTTGGGTTCAATATTGATGAGGGGTCTCTTAGCAGCTGGTAAGATTACAAGTTTTCTGGGCCAAACAAGCATAATAAATATCAGTCCAGCACAGTAGTGACTCCTGGCTTGGCTAGGGTTATAAATTATAATGAAAGAAAGAGAGTTGATATACAAGAATTATATTCCTTATCCCTACCCCCACAACTACTTTTCACACTGGCTCGCTAAAAGAATCACACAAACTAGCAGAAAGCATTGCTGATTGTGCTTAGCCCGTATTTAAAAAAAGAAAAAAAAAAGAAAGGCAACTCCCACCCCTACCAGTGTAAATGCCTATTAAAATATTAAATTACTAGCATGGTTACCCAGCGTTGTTGGGTTGACATGAAGTTCTGTTTGAAACACGCCTGCATACTAATTATTTTCATCATGGGCAACGTGGATACCTCCACAACAAAAATAAAAGAACAGATGAAAACATGTAAATGTAATCGCCTCTAAAAAGAAATATATGATACCCTCTCCACCAGATATTTCGCCAGAAGGGTTACAAAGAGAAGAAACTATTTTCCGGATATTGAGCACTGGAAAGACCCCCCCCCCAAAAAAAATAATGAAAAATAAATCATTACAACTTTTGTTTCTATAAAAATAGCAGCGAATGGCCGTGCGATCGCAAAAAAAAAGAAAAAAAAAGATCTACCAAAAATTTATTCCAAAAACAATTAAATGACATTTTTCGTCATTTTATATTTCTAATGTAATCTCCCCCCCCCCAAATGAATTTAACATATTTTGGGGTTCGTTCTCTTTATAAAATTGTTAGGTGAAAGTACAAAATGATCTCATAAAAATTTATTAAATCTATCGTTATTTTATGTTTCAAATGTAATTCCCCCCCCCAAAAAAAAAACAAAAAAAATTGTATTCGTCAAGTTTTGTCCCCCCCTCCCCTCGATCGCGAAACTTGAAAAAAATGCTAGAGATGACATGACTGGTTGAACGCTATGTGGCTAAAAAGTGGGTGCGCATTTTACGTTAAATTTATATAGAAAATTTATCCCCCACGCTAAAATGTTAACTTATTTTTTTTTTTTCAAAATTTTTTCTTTCATATTATTTATAAAGACTGCTCAAACGTATTAGGCCACAAAAGACAGGTCTTTATTTTTTTAAAGGCTTAAACGACGCTGGGTTACGTCGTAGAAATTGACCATTTTTAATTCAAGAAAATTTATCCTCCACGCTAAAATGTTAACTTTTTTTTTTTTTCAAAATTCCTTTTTTCATATTATTTATAAAGACTACTTAAAAGTATTAGGCCACAAAAAGCAAGTCTTAATTTGTTTTTAGGGGTTAAACGACGCTGGGTCACGTTGTAAAAATTGACCATATTTAATTTTAGATATTAAATAAATTATAAAGAAAATCTGTTTCGCAGGCAATTAAACACACTTGCTATGGTATAATTATTATAATAAATCCTGGACAACACCGATTAAATTTTATAAACAAGGAGCAGATAATGTATAAGATGATGGAATTTTCTCACATGGAAAATTGGCCCTGTGTCTGACTAACTCTGCCCTCGTGGGGATCTAAGTAAATGAGGACATTAGTTTCAATTATTTTTCTCGGTAAATATGAAGAATCACTCCACCGTCGAAAATTCCTTTAAAATTACCACTTTCAAGGGTTTTCGGAGGCGCTAAACACAAAAATAATGTTTAAAATTACGGCAAATGAGTAGTTTCCAAGATATGAAGAAATGTTAGTTTAAAAAAAGTGGGGGATCACTTTTCTATAATAATTTAACGTAAAATGAGCACCCACTTTGTGATTTTCATTGAGGGGGGGAGCTGCCGGTTTATATTTTTCTTTCGGATTTTTGGAGGGGAATATTCGATATAGAATTGTATACTTTTTCAACAGGTGCTTCTGCAGTGTAATTAACTGTTTTAATGTAAGTAACCAACATCAACCGAGCAGAAGAACCGTTTAATATTTCACAAAAATTCTATTTACATTTGGTGAGAGGCGATATAGGGGCGGGGGGGGTGTTGTGGCAGTCACAGTCGATGACCACTTCATATCCTATAAACTACTTGTTTTCTGGAATTTTTAACGTTAGTGGTAATTTAAAAAGATTTTCCGAGGGTGGAAAGACCCCCCTCCCCCCAAAAAATGGTGGACACAAAGTGGGTGCTTATTTTACGTTAAATTATTATAGAAAAGTGATCCCGCACTTTTTTAAACTACCATTTTTTTCATACTTTGGAAATTACTCTTTTGCCGTAATTTTAAACGTTATTTTCGTTTCAGCGCCCCCGAAAACTTATAAAAGTGGTAATTTTAAAGGAATTTTGAGGGTAGAGTGATTTATCATATTTACCTTTTTCTCTAACATATAAAAAAGGTTACTTAAAAATTAAGAATAAGCGAAAAAAAAAATTCCTCCGAATTAAAAATAAAAATAATAATTCAACTTAGAAGAATATTTCGAAATGAAAACAAATCTATTACAGAAATATTTAATAACGTGCTCCGCTTAAACAATTTTTCAATTAAACTATCAATTATCCCCCCTTTGGTTTTGAAAATAAGACGATTTCAGATTTCAGATAAAACAAGTTGAATCAAATATAAATTAAAATTTAAATAAACTAAATAATTAAATTTTTTTAATTAGTACAGTTAAAACAAAGCTATTATGTCAAATAATAATATTATCGAGCTAATTATTTAAATAGATTTAATTTAATGTGATATGCTAATTACCGCACATCAACCAATGTAGATGTGGGTTGAAGAATGCTATATATATATATATATATATATATATATATATATATATATATATATATAATTTGGGAATATTTCTGAACAAGGAGAGTTGTATACACATATGGCTTTATATTTCTTTGGTCATTTGGAGTTGTACACACGCACACACATGAACGCTACTACTTTATATATATAGATTCATATTTTTTGGAGGAGGTTTAGTCCTATTTTATACTAGAGGAATAGGAGTTGAACATGTACTTCTTGAACGGTCCAAAGTTCTGCTGTCAAAGTGCCGTTTTTATCTAGTTAGGCACTTTTACCATTTTTACCGTGCCATTTTCCGATGCAATTTATATATATATATATATATATATATATATATATATATATATATATATATATATATATATGAAAGGTCCTTAGATTAACAATTCGGTACTGATATTCAAATGCAGGTGTTCTGCAAACGGAATAGTCTGTAAAACTGAGCCGAACTTCTGGTTTTGAAAAGATAAACAGTGAAATGAATAAAATCTTCATCATTGGAATGTATATTAATATTTTACATACACATACATATTGGCACCAACTGAAGGTTTTTGGAATATTTTTTTTCTGTCTACACAAATAACGTCGCCTGGTATTGATAACTAAAGTTTAGACCGTGCTTTCTACTGCACACACACATACACACATACACACATATACACATATAATTCTATATTATATATATATAAAGGTTAAAAAAAGAATACAGTTCTATATATTCATGTTCCCAATCATCTTAAAATTGTAGTACTTGGAAAAAAATAATCAAAAACAACAACAAAAAAAAAAAACTCGTACACAAACTTAACTCAGTGGGCCTTTTCAAACGAGTTTGGCCGTTAAGATTCGCATCTGATTCACACAGTGAAGAAATTTACAACCAACTGTGGGAATCAGATTCGAATCTGAACGGTTTAGCTCATCTGAAAAGGCCCGTTTTTGGGTGAAATATATTTATAAGTTTGGTAAAGTTTGTGTTGTATTCTTTCCCTTAACTTTTATACATACTCTGTCTCATAATCGTATTAAGCTCTCACAATAAGGATTTTCTACAGAAACTGTCTCATCTTTATACATTTATGCTATAGGTAAACATTTATACCATATCACTTTTACATATGTGCTAAGAATGGAAAATGAACGACAGTTTCTTGTACCATCGTTACTGAGACGATATGTATTTTATTTATTTCAAATCGCTTCATTATATATATATATATATATATATATATATATATATATATATATATATATATATATATATATATATTGTGTATACGGGAAGCATTATTCATTTAAGCAAACATTGTAAAACACAACAGAATTCATCAGATTGATTATACCTGTTTTATTTTTTTCCATTTTCTAACAATCTTTTTATTTTCAAAACCAAGCAGAATCATATGTGTCCCATATCAAACACGAGCACTTTCGATTCTTCGTCAAATCATCTTCAGATCACAAAGATAATGAAAAAATTGCTAGAGAAAAAAAAGAATTAAATTAAACAGAAGTAAATGGAAACGCCGTATACAAGGTTGATAAACGTTAACATCAAACCGATGTTAGTTCAACGAAAAGTGCTTTGCAATTTCTGTCCAGGGAGCGACGGAATTCATGTACCAGCATAAATGGTATTTACGTTAAGCATTTAAAATATTATCGTTAATGTCGTATGTAATGCTATTCATTGGACTTTGAATGAAATTGACTTCAAGTATTTTTAATTCTTTTAATTTCTAAAAATTAATTTCGAAATATAAAACTTTCGTATTAAGTAAAATCCGTCTATAGTCAATTGTGTTTTTTTACATTCTGTTAAATTTAACAAAAAATTACTAAGTGCATAGTGAGTCTACATGAAATGGTACTGATAGTAACACCAATATAGCTATTATTATTAATAGGAGTAGCAACTTTTAAAGATGGCACAAGTATAGATCAATGGAGATAGAGTTATTATGTTGCATTATTTTTAAGTTTTTAATCTGATTTGTTTGTCAGCGATAAAATACGGACTTGTTTTATATTTTTTAATTCAATAAATTAGTTTATATTCTTTGATTCAATGATTAATTTGGCGTTATTTAGCAGTTTTTCTTTTAATCATGGCCGCCCTTACTTTGGTTTAAAAGACTGGTAGATTTTTTTAAGGAGAAGTATTAAACGTATTATTAGCTGAGTTTTATATATATTTTTAAAATAAGGCTATGTAGTTTGTGTATTTGGTAATTATTTTTGGTTAAAATTAGAGTATCATTGACATAGCGTACGGAAATAGGGAGTTTTATAGTTTATTTAAATATTTTGTTTTCTATGTTTGCCATTAGTGTTGGTTAAAACAAAGATATCATTGTGTGGTATATAGAAATTGCTAACTCTCGGTCAATTTGAGAGGCCTATCGTAGCTCACAAAGTGTAGCTATTTTATTTGACATTTTGAAGGTGGTGCAAATTGATAATATTTTTTTTAAGAGTATTGATTTTAAATAGCATTAGATATTATAAGAAAAATAGAAAAAAAGAAAAAAGGTATAATCAAGCAAACCAATCGTATTTAACAAGGTTTGCTTATATATATGTATATATATTTGGAAATTACTTAATTTGCATTGTATGAAAATCATATACAAATACATATAGTAACATAATAGATACATATATACATACATAGGTACACATATATACATGCACACATAGATGCATATATAATACGTATAGTATGTGGAAACAGCTTCATGTAAGTATAAATATGCGCACATCAGAAGTACATATATGTAAAAAGAACTTATCAATTTAACGAAAAAAATGTATAGCATATATTATATGAGGTGCATATATACATACATACATATATATTTACGCTTGTGTAATTAATGTCATAATATGTATATATATATATGCATATATATATGTATATTGCAAATTGTTAATGTATTTTCATATCGGTATATTGTTTTATCTGTATTCGTGTATGCAGAATTATATATATATATATTTATATATAACTACTTCATTTACTCACATAAATTTAATATACGAAAGTATAGATTTATGCGTAAACTTTAAGTATTTACTTCAAAAGTGCTCAATACGTAGGTAGAGCTCGTTAGTAATTTATAAAATATATATGGCGATTAAGCTACACTGAATATTATTCTGCGTTTCATCCACTATAGGATTCGTCAGGCTTATGCGCGAATTCTGTGGTTGCTTCTTGTTTTTATATATGTTGAGGATTTCTAGTTAGCCAATCAGCTTTCTAGTATCCACCGCGCCCCTTCCTATCAGCCAATGGGCATGCATTTTATCGAACAAAGGATCTGTTTTAAAACTAGGTTAGTGGTTTAAGGTAGATCTTTTCCTTCCTTTTTTTTTAAAACTAACAATAACAATGGAAAACAAACAAATAAATAAATTAAATAAACATGAATATACTTAAACGATCACACACACATATATATATATATATATATGTGTGTGTGTGTGTGTGTGCATGTATGTGTGTACACATAGGTATATTTATATAAAAAAATAAAAAAAGGATGAAACGCAGAATATTCAGTGTATATATTTTATAAATTACTTACTATTTATATATATATATATAGCCAGTTGAGTTTAGTTTCATAGAAGTACATCCAATGAAACAACATGTGTCTACCAAAGAATGCTCAATGAGTGAACAGCGCAGGTATATTAAATTTATTTATACAAACATTGAGGGCTACATATGTGCATACATGTTTAAAAAGTTATCGACGATAATTCTTGGCCTGAAGATGTAATCCCCCAACGCGGGTGATTACAGAAACATGTATGCACATATGTATCCATAACTGTTTGTATA
>NC_136489.1:21455514-21483014 GCF_053919585.1 Euprymna scolopes | reverse complement strand
ATTGCAGTTGCTTGTTTCTGTTTGCACGTCTAGGCTTATGTCTATAACTATATATCTATAAAGTGAAAATGTGTGTCTGAGGACACTTCGCGGCCTAGATACTCAATGAATTTTTGATCTACAGATTTGAAGTTTGATATATAGTGTATTCAGACACGTGGAAAACTTTTTAATCGGGTTTCATTCGGGAAAAGGTCTGCTAAGGGGTAAGAATTGAAAAATTGGTACTCGGGAGCCATTGGATTTTTATTTGTTTTGTCAGCTTCTTTATATTGTGTGTGTGTGTGTGTGTGTGTGTGAGTGTGTGTGTGTGTGTGTGTGTGTGTGTGTCCAGAGAAAGAAATTGACAGCAGATAGAGGCGCTATACAGACGGATGGGAGAACCAGAGGAGGAACATATAATATAACGAGGAGGATTTAATATAACGTGTCAAGCTGCTCTGATGGTTATGATACTTGACTAACTTAGGTTTTGGTTTCGATCTTAGCTCGGGTAATTTTTTTTACAAGAAGTGAACTGTTTAGAAAACCCCCCCACAATACTCGCATACACATGTCTTAGTTTCTATATTAATTAAAATAAATATAATATTGAAGCATATTTTACGTCAGGGCAACGCCAGACGGTCTGTAAGTATATATATAAATTGCAGTTGTCTGTTTCTGTTTGCACGTGTGCGTACGTCTAGCTATCATGCCTTAAATCACGCAATACTCCCACAGGATTTATGTAATATTAATTTCCTTGGTTGTCACTAGGAACAATATTATTCAATGGGAGCAATTTTTTTTTCAGTACTGCCTATAAACACTTTGCTGTGTCCCTATCGATAATGACGTTAAGAAACAACGATTTGTTCTCCAAAGCAAAAAGCCAGAATGTTATTTTTCTAAACAACGAATAACGATGTCATGTATTATATAATGGTCAGTTAAAAATAGAGAAGTTGTTTCGGATTGATGTCGTCGAGAAAAATGATTTTCAACCACCTGTTACCAGATTGTATAACATTTTTTTTATTACAAGGGAGTCGCCACTCGAGGATAAGGGTTTATGGTCAATGGGACAACAACAACGTAGTGATCGTTAGTGATGGAAATTGATTACACTTTGACTATTCATTGAATTTGAAGATAACCATGTTCTAGTCAGCTGGAAAGCCGGTCAGAAGACAAAGTTCCACAAGCGGACAGTACTAAGAAAAGAAGCTTTGTTCATTCAATGTGCCTTTAGATCTAGGCACAGCAAAATGGTGAGGGTGAATTATTGCTAGTGGTTGTAGTTAGACGAGTGATTCTTTTTTTTAATGAAAGTTCGGTAGGGGGCACCACAGAAGAAACTTAGACGAACACTTGTTATAAAAATAACGGTATAGCAGAGACAGGCTCGCAACGTCTCTTCAATGGGAAAGAAAAGGACACCATCAACTAGGTTTCAAAATCGGTTTTGTACTCTATCAAGGCAAGATAGGTACTCCGAACGGCTCCTCCCCAGATGTGACAACAGTTCTCCATGTTAGGACATATTTAGCTCTTATACAAATAGAGGATTACGTCGGAATTTTCAAAATCAAATAATACCATTCTTTTTTTGGAGATTGCATTTTGTGGTTTTATAAATCGAATTTTGCGTGGTTATCCGGTCTACTACTATCGGGTCCGCACCGAATGGTATTATTATTATTATTATTATTATTATTATTATTATTTGGAATCCTTTGAGATGAGAAACAAATTTATGAAGCTTTACTTCAAAAGATTAAAAAAATAAAAATAAATAAAATAAAACTACGAGCGTCATTCGATTTCTTGTATTTTAACTAAAGAAATTGAAAATCTACGAAGACGGGAGTAGCGCCATTAACACGAGCGATATTTTCTTCCCCAGAATTATTTTTTTTTACAAAGTCACCACAATTCTCAATACACTTTTGTGAGCGACGAACGATGTTTGTGCATCGGCTTTTTTTTAAAATACAGAATTCTTTCCAAAAGTAAAGCCTATTTTTTGTTTTTAACTCGAAAAGTTGGCGAGCTACGTAGACGGAAGTGGTACCATTAAAACAGATGGCTTTTTTGTGCACCAGAATTTATTTTTGTACATATTCACAATGCACATTTGACAGGGTTGATTTCTTAGAGTCTCACACTGTAAATATCTACAACAGAAAGATGAAACCTTCAGGTCATGAATGCATAAGTTCAGCCATCATAACAATGCAGTTTACAATCCCATCTGATTTATTCGGGTGGAATAAAACATAGGAGGCATTATTTACAAAATATACATAAAAAGCTACAATAATTCTTAATACTTAACATCCATTACAACTTGTATCATGGAGATTGATTTGACAGCCATTCTGCGACACTGACTTTCAGAAATAAAGAATTAAAAAACATAGACAAAGGAACAGTTGTATACATTTATTTTTATTTTTATTTAGGGACTTCAACACCCAATATCTTGAACGATACATTATGTTGGTAAATAAACGTAATATAGTTGAAAATTATTGAAAATTCCTTCTAATATTGTCATTATTATTTTATATTAACTCGTGTCCACAGTGTTTCCCACAAACCGCATTGATATAGCCTTCAAACACAATTCTTTTCACACTATAAATTTAATATTTAATATGCCTGCCTTTGTTGATTACTATCTTGCTGATGAAATAATAAAAGACGTACCAGGTGTCGATCATCCTTTGACTACCTTAAAATCACCCATTATCTACCAATGCCAAAACGAATAAAACTCGTACTGAAGAATGAAGGCTGGCACATTAGTATTAAATTTCTGCAAAATCTGAATGTAAGTAATTTATTTTTTACTTCAAAATTGTTTTAATTATCATTTTAATATAATAAATAAAAAATAATTGTGGTCTGGTGTTGGTACTAGGATTTCTTTTATGGTGTTGCAAAACTTTAGACAGTTCTAACAGTAATCGTGGAGTGTCTACTATTATTTAGAGCGTTTTTGTTAGAAGATGGGTTGTAAAAAAATTATTCGAAGGAAAAGAAATAAATATCTTTCAATATTGTAAAGACATGCGATACAATTTGGTTGATACAGAATTAATTTGTTCAAAGAGTGAAGGCAAGGTGGACCTCCAAGAATTACACAGAACTAACCCCCCCACCTCAAAATCAACAGGGGCCGATTCATTACAGGAATGGTGGTGATTTGGGGGGCAGAAGATAAAAATCTCTAGCAGAATTAGACAAATAAAACCTTCAAGTTTGAACGAGATAACGATCCAAATCGCACTGCTGAATTATGTCAAAATTTATACATTACTAATACATTTTCATATCTACATGCTGCTTTATCATTTATAAGCATAATCGTGCGCGCGCACACACACACACACACACACACACACACACACACACACACACACACACACACACACACACACACACACACACACACACACACACACACACACACACACACACACACACACACACACGCAACGCACACGCACACGCACACGCACCCACACACGCACACAGTCACACACACATTAATAAATAACATCTTTTTAGAATGTAGATACATTGTGTTCAGTAAGAGTCTTAGTTTATATCTAATATGAACGATTATGTTGTTCAGATTTTAAAATTTAGTCTAAATAAAATGTAGGCTGACAAATCAGACTTTGATTCTAACTAGCAATTTTTCATTTCTTATTATTGTGCCATGTTATTTACAATAGACTAACATACTTCTATACAATTTATTAAACAAATATGTAATCCGGCACCGTAGTCTGGTAATAACCACCATTAAAAGAAATAATAAGATAAAAGGAATAATCTTAATATTGTTTTTTTTTCATTCAAGATTTTAAAAGACAACGATTCAAATCATAGTTCTGAATTCTGTCAAAATTCCTCATCATGAAAAATTAAAACGCGAAGAGCAGTTTCAAAATCACCAGATTTGTTTAACCTTAAATTATTATGGGATGCATTAAATTATTATGGGATGCATTCGGGCGGATAAAATAACAAAATATGCTTTTTCAGTGCTTAAAGAATATTTGACTTAAAAAATACAAAAATATTTCGTTTGAAGTTATCTTTTTAAAAGAAATGCAGATTAGCGGCAAACCTTTTTACCTGTAGTATATATATATATATATATATATATATATATATATATATATATATATATATATATATTCATATCGTGTATATATATCGTATATATATATTGTATATATATATATATATTCATATCGTGTATATATATCGTATATATATATTGTATATATTATATATATATTTATATAGATATATATTGTATATATATATACAATATATATCTATATACAATATATATATTGTATATATATATATATTGTATATATATATTGTATATATATATTGTATATATATATATTGTATATATATATTGTACATATATTGTATATATATATTGTATATATATATTGTATATATATATTGTTTATATATACTATATATATACATATTGTATATATATATATATATTGTATATATATATTGTATATATATATATATATTGTATATATATATTGTATATATATATATATTGTATATATATATATTGTATATATATATATATTGTATATATATATTGTATATATATATATATATATATATATATTGTATATATATATTGTATATATATATACAATATATATATATTTATCAGTTGTACGTGCATATACAGTTATAGCGTTTTTCCATATATCATTCATATAAGCTTTTTTTTTTAATTCACCAAGTATGGATCTTCCACGGTGAGTTTTTTTTTTAATTATCAATCTTTTCTCGACGTTAAAAAAAAAAAAAAACGATAAAAAAAGGAAAAAGTGATGGCATAAAAAAGTATATGGCGTGAAAACCAAAAAGAATGTGTCCAGGGAAATGAACTTTTTACAAAACAATTTTGGAGAAGATGTATAATGGAATCTTTTTTGTGTGTGATTAGCAGTTTCATTCGTGTCCTCATTTTTGTTTCTGATATAGAGCTTCCGTTTAATGCGATCCACTGGAATTCCAATTTCTCTTTCATGGCTTTATTTATCCGTGGCCTTCAGCATTAACAAAAACGTTTACTTTATGAAAATCTGACTTTTACAGATTACCAGGATAACTTGTAATCTTGTGCATTTCTCCTGCTCCCTCCTTAACACTCACCTAACAATACAAACTCATCAATGACGAAAAAATATACGCATACCTAACACTATTAAATTGCACCTAAATATCTAACAAATAATTTTTTTTTCTGATCAGCCAATTTGTATTTATTATTGCTGTGCAGTGTTATTGACAATAAAACAACATACTTAGCTACAGTTTATTTAAAAATGACTTCATTTGCTAATATGAAATATTTAAAAAGTAATCTCCTAAAAACAGTCATGGGATAACTCATTTGTATTATTTAGATAATTCGGACTACTATCCTCATCGAGTGTTATACCCACAACGTTAGGGTCGATTTAACCTCCGATCTTCTTCAGCTGTCTCTTGTCGAACATTATTGACCAGGTATAAGTCTTAGGTAAGTCGCAGTTGTATTTTTAGGATCGCATGATTGATCATTCAACCTCTAGAAGAGTGTCAAATACGAAATTTACTGCGTATTTTATCCGTTACGCCACGGGTCCTGGCTGAGCGAACAAGAGCATGCTACACCCGGGGATTGAAATTAAGTTCCGTTCGAAATTCCGCGCAAGTATTCAAGTTCGATAGAAAGATTCCCCGAGTTGAACAAAAGACACATGAAGGAAGTTGGACGTTACATCGGCTAAAACGTTGTAATGTAACGTTGTGCGAGAACCAGCAGGTTGTAGCCTAAGTCGTAAATTAGACAAAGAATAGAAAAGAATTTCAATTCGCCTTTTCTTTGTAACAACGACATTTATTTCCTCATTTTTACGACCATGGTCGTCTTTTCGAACGTGCTCCTGAACATCATCCACATCTGTAACATGATCTCGAGCGTTATTTTCGTTTCTAACGTGATCTCCTTTTCAAAGTATTTATTTTTCCCTACCAGTAACGTCATTTCTCATGCATTTGCATATAGCCGTCTGTGCTATGTTACGGTGAGAATAACATTCAAGATGATAACAGTCGTCTGAATAATCCGAATAATACAAATTACCGATCTTAAAAAAAGAAATATCAGAATCATAATTTGTAAAGACATCGTCACTGTTGGCTTTGTGTCCAAATTATCGTTAGACTGGTCTAGTGTTGAGGGGTTAAACGTGCTTCGTGCCAAATCCGATGCAACCGTAAGAAATAATTATATACGTAAGCATAAAAGTTTGGATTTCTTCGAGATAAATGCGTTTAGAGGGTAGCCGTGCGTCCGGCATTAGCACAACCTTATTGACATCATGTCGTCCCTTTGAGTTACAGAAACTTAAACAGGTTGCAAAAAGATTAACGAACAAACAAACCAACAAAACAACAACAAAAGTGGAATTTACCCTGAATTTCACAATAAGAGATCATGAACAGACACACACACACACACACACACACACACACACACACACACACACACACACACACACACACATATATACGTACATATATATACATACACATATATATTTGTGTATATGTGTGCGTATATATATATATATATATATATATATATATATATATATATATATATATATATAAAATTACAATTAAATTTACAAAAATGATCCAAGATGGTAAAACTAAAGTATATTATAAATATTAAAGAATTAATATTCATAAAGTAATCTCACCCTTCTACAAACGATATTCATATATATATATATATATATATATATATATATATATATATATATATATATATATATATATATATATATATATATATATATGTGAATATCGTTTGTAGAAGGTGTTTACAGTGTTTATTGTTTAGAAAACTTTTTCTTGTATGTTTTGGATAGGTTTCACCATCTTGGTCTTTTCCATTTTCAATAAGTTTCGGCTGATGTACTCTCCAGCTTTCTGCGTTCTGAGCTGA
This sequence comes from Euprymna scolopes, assembly GCF_053919585.1. Lineage (NCBI taxonomy): Eukaryota > Metazoa > Mollusca > Cephalopoda > Sepiida > Sepiolidae > Euprymna > Euprymna scolopes. Next base: position 21,475,969 of record NC_136489.1, on the reverse strand, counting down.
ATTGAATATTTTTCTTTTATTCTGAGGTTTATAGCATAAAGTTAGTATTTTTCTTAAGTTCCTCCACCAGGCATCGGCCTCAAGAACTCTAGTTTGAATCCACTATCAAATGTATACATTTAGAAAGTCTTTATTCATTTGGAAATGTGCTCTAAGTGACAATCTATGATGAAAATGGAAAAAATGAAGATGATGATAACTGTTCGAGACATACAAATAATGGGTGCTTATGCAGAATACGGACCGCCGTATCGTCGGCATATTCCAGGCAGGTTAGATAAACCGCCAGAAAGTGGGGGACGAATATTTCGTGCTTTTGTTTTCGCTTTTATTTTTGCCGAAAACGATGGCCTATGTCTAAAACGGTATAGTAATTTCAATGAAAAAAGATACCTATGCAGTTTACGGACCGTACTGAAATAATAAGTATTATTTAGAAAGCCTTTATTAGCGTGGGAAAAGATGCTTTTAAACTATTCAATAGTTTTACGGAACTAAAGAACAAAATATGTCATTAAGATTTTATGGGGAAAATATACCGTTTACCGATTTTCGGTAGTTGCAATATCATTGGTTAAATGTTTCGCCACTTTACGGCATCTTAGGTAAATATGCGGTAATATTCCGACTATAACCTGGTCCGTATTCTGTATGAGTATTAAATAATATAAATAACAATAGGTCATCTTAGAAGTGTCGTCGATACGACTTCTTTTTTCCTTCAAGCAAAACAATTCTTTTATTTCATGACTATAATGATGACTTCTCTGTATCACTATTTTCTGTTGTTCATTCGTAGAATCTATTTGCCATTGAGTAAAGAGCACACATCAGTTAGACGCAACAGATGTGTCATAGGGTTGAGCGAAACGCATGAATTCAGTGGTCGGATTAAATGTTCTTTTCGCCAACTGTTTAGTTCTCATATCACAATTTCTTTTCTTTTCTTTTTTTTAGATCCGCATAATCATATCTTTAACAGACTTCGCCCATCTGTTAATCGGTTCCTCTTGATTTGGATTTTTCACACTTAATTTTGAAAATAGCATTTTCAGCGTTAAACGCGTAGATCGAACGGGCGTATTTTAAAATTATTCGTTCTTGTCAAATCTTTGGACATACGAATCAGTCTTTTTTTCTATCACTCCGTTTTCCTTAATATATATTTAAATTTATTTAGCCATTGAGGCAATGACCTCATGTCAGCTCCACCTTAATGGCTGTAAAATCAGTCAATCTCCACATTTTGTCAGGCAAACAGATTACACAACCAGTTCTGAAAACGCATATGATCGCAGTAACTGTTTCGCGCAAATCAGTTACTTTAAGCTCTTAGAATTCATCACTGAGTCATACCGATTTGTTTTCTCTTTATATTTCGTTTATTAAATTTGTTAATGTCTTGTAGACGTTTTCGTGTCTTTTTCTCATTTATTTTATTATTTTTGGACAACCGTTACCGTTTCGCTTTTCCATTTTCTTACCGTTTTGTTAGGTAACAACAAATAAGTTAAAGTTATTTAATATTAATTAATATTAACGTCTTGTAAATCTTAACCATGCCCATCACATCCTGAACTGTACACAGCGATCAACTGTGTTACCCGAAAAACTTGTTTTAATTGCATTGTCGTACGGATTCTGCCTGCGTATCAGCCCATATTTTGGACAGCACATGAAGAGGATTTTGGAAAAAGCTCGCCTAAAATCTCGCATGGAAAGAGCATAAATAATGGGGTTCATCCCGGAGTTGAGATAGCCGAACCAGGTGAAGACAGGAAAGAGGATATTAGGATAGAAAACGCAATATTTGCACATGGCGAACAAAAGGTTCGTGATGAAAAAGGGCAGCCAGCAGAGGATAAACACGCCCACTACAATGCCAAGCGTTTTGGCCGCCTTCTGTTCTTTCGCGATTTTGCTAAGCTTTTTGCTAATTTGTAAATGTCTAAGGCGCTTTGTGATACATTTGGTGGGTCGATCGATGGCCTCCGTATTAACTAAACGTGTTGGGCTCCCCGTGTCGCTATCCGCACTTCGTTCGTGTCTCGCCTCCGATTCATGCGGAAGTCGCCTCGGTCCTCCCCGATGCATCCGTAAGGTCATCACCTCGCCGTCTATGTTGCTGCACATCATCACCTTGCAGCCCATCTTGATGCTTCTTGTCTGCGCCACAGCCGCCTTATAGATCTTGTAGTAGAAGAAGAGCATTATTATTAGCGGACAGTAGAAAGAGACGAACGAGGAGAAAATCAGGTAGCCGGTGTCCTCCGTGAACAGACACTCGTGGCTGGGTAGATCCTGAGGAGTGACGGACCGCCACCAGGCGATCGCCGGGAATGAGATACCAGCTGAGCACACCCAGACGCCCGTGATGAGGATGCTGACTTTACTGTTCGACATTTTAACGGGGTAGGTAATGGGGTCGTTGATTGCCCAATAGCGGTCGAGCGAGATAACGCAGAGGTTCATGATGGAAGCAGTGCTGGCTAGGACGTCAAACGAATGCCAAAGGTCACACCATGCTGGACCGTAGAGCCAGAAGTTGTTTGTCATTTCGTGGCTAATGCTGAAGGGCATCACGATGCCGCCGACCATGAGATCGGCTACAGCTAGTGACACGATGAAATAGTTTGTAACTGTACGCAGGTAGAGCTCGCGACTTACCGCAACGATCACGAGAATGTTGCCGACGATGGTGATGAAGGAAAAAACTGAGAGCAGAATGCCGATGCTGGGGTGTTTCAACTCGTAGGAGAGTTCCTGTGACTCAACGGTTGAATCGTTGTAAAAGGCGTCATAGTCAAATGTACTACTTTCTGTGTCATTGTAAGCTTCCGTGAAATTCAGCATGAAGGATCACACTCGTCGTTGTCGATTCCCAAAGATCAGAAACCTTTGTTCCGGGTGCTTAGAAAAAGATATATACAATTTATGCCACAAACAATCCGCAGGAAATCAAGCTTGGACTTTAGTTTTCGACGTCGGCAACAGTTTCGTGTGAAATGAATTAAGAACCAGGTTAATTCTTCTATTCCGTACCCCAGTATGTCTGATGCACACCGAGATTACAAAAGGAAACAGTTCTGATTATTTCATATTTCAAAACAAGTTTTTGCATGTATAGGTGAACGAATTCAGAGAGTAATGACAGAAAATTGTTGTTGTAGATGAGATGTCAAGTCTTTTTTTTTCTTTTAAATATTAAGGTTATTCTGTGTGTATATATATGTATATACATGAAACTTATTCAGCGAAATTTGTTACTTATATATATATATATATATATATATATATATATAGAGAGAGAGAGAGAGAGAGAGAGAAAGAGAGAGAGAATGGAATAGAGGTATTAGCCGGTTTTGGAAGGAGTGGTTCACTGAAGTTCGGATAAAATGATTTAATAAATAAACCACACCATAATATCGGAATAATAAGTCGATAGACTTAAGATGAACAAAAATGATTTACTAAAATATCACGTTAAAAGCGATAATCAGGTATTGAGCAATATATTTTTTGTCCTTTAAGTTTTAGTATGCATATATATTAAGTGGTTATGAATATTTTTATATTAAATTTTTATAACTATATTTATATTGTTTTATAACTATATTTATATTAAGTTTTATAACTATATTTATATTAAGTTTTATAACTATATTTATATTAAGTTTTATAACTATATTTATATTAAGTTTTATAACTATATTTATATTAAATTTTTATAACTATATTTATATTAAGTTTTTTACATGCTTTTTTTATTTTGTTTTTCACTAAGCAAAGACTACTTTTTGAATGGAGAGATTAATACGCTGGATCGTAGAAAAAATATTTGAACCATAAATCTGAAGTTATTTGTGTCATTTTTGGATATAATTTTATTGAACATATAAATAATAATAACAGCGCTTTTATATTGATATTTTAATTAATTTTGTGTTTTGTTTTGCTTTTGGAATGTTGGTTTAACGGTGTTTTTTTTTGTCATCGGTATAAATCTATTTCTATTTATGTCGTAGCATGACTTTTGTTTTTTATAATCCGTTTTAAATTTTGTTGTGCTGTTTTTTTTTTTTTTTTTTTTTTTTTACCGAAACAATGAATTTGGAGTAATCATTATAGATAAATGGATAACTGCATTTTTTTTCTTAAGAGCGATTCTTGTTTTTTCTTTTATGGATTATGCGAGCTCTTCTTGAAAACATAATGTTCTAAGAAATTTACGATAATAAAAGTAGGAGAATCGAAGGCCATTGACATCACCTTGATATATTCGAAAAAATTAAAATTTAACAATGGTCGGTGGAGAGGTATATTCGACTCTTCCTGACCATAGGGATGAGCACATATTTCTATGTCTATTTTTATTTTATACAAAAGTTCACTCGGTTAAGCGTTTCTCACCTTTAAGAGAGAGAGAGAGAGAGAGAGAGAGAGAGAGAGAGAGAGAGAGAGAGACGGTGGTTCAGTGGTTAAGGATATAGACTGACAACCTAGGTGTGCGAAGTTCGAATCGAGTTCATTCCACAAAACTCACTTAGGATGTTGGCAACCTTCACATTGTTCTTCTTGTAAATACCCGATGTCTTCTCGATACAAGTCTGATTGGAAAAATATCGGGGAAACCAATGCTAACAACAGAATCTTCTGATATGATGATGACCTATTTCAGAAGTAGTTTGTCTTTCATACCAACTCTTGTCCGAAAGCATTACCAGACGAAAGAACTTCCCGTAGTTTGTCGCGAAAAAGACACACACGCACACCTTTTTTTGCAAAAAAAAGTGTGAAACAATAACTTTTTTTTCGAGAAATTTAAATAAATGAGAAAAATATGGAGTCTACTTAAACGGTTCCTTTTGACATTACGTTCTTGTTTAAGAATGGGTTTTCCATACGTAAAGCGATTATAAAAAAATGGTCATTGGATTGACGTCATGTGTATGCTTTTTTTTCTATTGGTCACAGTTTTCTCATACATTTTACCTCTGGATGTATTGTCAGCGCCATTTTATCATGCTACAAAGTTTTCATTACTACATTTTGATTGGTCTATTTATTCAAAACAAAATGGCGAATTTCCGCCTCGAGAAATGTCATGAGTGTTTTTAATGCGCACGTATCTAAATACAATTATTTCACTGTTGTATGTATTTTTCAAATTTCTTTATTTTAATATAATATAAATTTATAGATTTATTTACATAGCATTAAATATATATGTATGTATATATATATATGCAAGTAAATGTAATATTGGCCTTTATTTTATTTAAAAGCGAAACCATTTATAATAAAATGAGACTCCATAAAGTCTTGAGAGGCAATAGATGCTACCTATAAGTATACTTGCCCAGAGAGTTTATAGTGAAACAATGGTTTCATAATTACAAAACTGCAGCTATCCAGTTTATCATAAGATTACTAACAATATTACGCAGTTTGATATATTTGTCCATTAAAATCGTTTTAATATGATTGTTCACATCGTATCTGAGGGCATATATATATGTATATATTCCTGTATTGAAATTTTTCATGAACGTCTTTAATGTGTGCACATTTAAATATAACTATTTCACGATAGAATCTCTTTTTTCATGTATTCTTTCTTTAGTTTAATATGATATTGACTTATAAATTTAGCATGTATATTTTTATATATGCATAAACAAATAAATGTAACAATGGCCTATGTTTTATTTAAAAAGCACGCCTGATTATAATAAAAAAGGGCTACAGTGAAGCAAGGATTTCACAATCCCCAACCTTAAATAATCGGTGTATCATAATACTACTACTAATACTACGCGGTTTGATATACTTGCCGATTAGAATTGCTTTAATGTGAGTGTTTACATGTCATGGGAGAGGATATCTCTGTCTATCTAAATATAGATGTTCGCTCTTTATGACATTTTATTAAATCTTTATTTTTTCGGATTGTGATCGCTTTCTTTTTGTTTTAAGAATTAAATACTGGACGACTTTCCTTCGGCTTCGGGAATTAAAAGCGTCAATTTATACAGCGTTTTCTTGGATAAAAATAACAATGACGACAAGCAGAGGATAATCACTTCTTCGATAATATATGGTGTAGAATACAGCTCCAGCGAACAGAATATTGTTGCGCGACTAAACATAGTATGTGATTCAAAAACGGCAGGAGGTGAATTGTTCTTCGAAAGAAACCACGTTTCAGACTCAGATGTAAGTGTTGTTCTAAAATGGCCGACGCTGGAATATTTCCTTCCGAGAAAAATGTATATAGATAGCAATGGATCCTATTCGGGAATCATAGATTTATCCGAGTCAGATGTTGGTGCCAACCATGTCTGAAATGATAACGGACAGTTATTAGATGTTTGCATGAAGAACATTGCTCAAATAATCGACGCTAGCTAGAAGCTAACATATAGATGGCAAAAAAACAAAACAAAAAAAACACGAAATTATTAACTTCCGCATTACTTCCTAAGATTTGAAAAGCTAACATACACGCACGAATATAATTCAAAGCAAAATAAAATAAAATAAATTTAAATACATTTAGTTGTCAGTTCAACAAGGAAAAACTGTAAAAAAAAAGTTATAAAAACTCTTTATATCATGGCATTTCTAAACCTATTGCTTTTCGCCAGAAAATGACAAAACATCTATTTCTCAGATAAATAAGTGTTGAGTTTTTGAGCTTGATATACTTTGATAGGCCCGTATATAATTCTTTAAACCCAAGAAATTCGTTTCTTATCGTTGACCACTTTCAGTTGAATTAAAGTCTGTCAATTTAGCTCTCATGCATCGTATAACGATTAGATCACTGTCTGACTGACGTAAATGAACATTTAAAATTAAGATGTTTAAATTCGACGTTATCCTACGCGGTTAATGGTAGCCGAATGGATACGGTCTCCGCTAATCGAGTCAGAGATGTCTCGTGTTCCGGGGTTCGAATCGTTCGAATGGTGTTAATCGTGACACCCTGCACTGAAGATTCCCGAAAGGATGAAACACTAGTGTCTTTAGGTATTTAATTATTATAGTAAAAAAATAATTAATTATTATAGTAAAAAAATAATTATATATATATATATATATATATATATATATATATATATATATATATATAAATAAATGTTATTCTTTGTTCGTTCGTTATTAGTAGTCTAAATAACCACTGAAACGATTGCTTCGACATTTTGGTATAATATGTTTACTGTACCCATACGTGTTTTTATATATCTCTTTTTAATTATAACATTATACTTAATTTTTCTTTAATAAATAAGTGGTTTTCTTTGTATCGATGGGCTATTTTTTTTATTTGGGGACAATTATTTATCACGGCCTGCCGTCACGTGACATCAAAAACACATATGGTCGCTTTCCTATCAAATATTCATCGAAAAATGGTAGGTACGGGCAAAATGAATGCCGACGCTCAAAATGTACAAACCCTTTGACCCCTCCCTTTACTTAAAAATTCACCAAAAAATCAGGAAATCAACGAATTTTAATGAAATTTTCAGCATTTATCAACTAATGATCGCAGAATATAACGAACTAATTATTTTTACTTAAATCGTAGTGAAAATGTATTATTTTGTTTAAACAAAAATACCTGTATTAAAGTTATGGTTTTCAGTAGTAAATAAAAAACGCAAGAATTTATTTTTGCTTTTTTATAATAATATAAAATAAAGCATCGTAATTTGTAACAATAAAAAATAATAATTTTTACAGGAACATTACGAAAAAAGCCCCTAAAGTCCCTATAAATGAATTCGATATAACTCGAAGAAAAATGAATTTCTCGCACTACTGATATTACCATTGAATTAAGCATTGTTTATTTAATATTTTCACACAAAAAAAAAATTATGACAGCAAAAAATATTTCTACTTTTTTTTTAAATGACAGATTTCGCATAATTTCTATATGCAAGATTTTAGTAATTTCCCTGCTCGCAAGAATGTGAAACTTTCGGCGTAACATAATTTTTATATAATATTGGCCAATAATTAAAAAAAAATAATAGGAACATAGAAAAATAATTAAATTAAAAAAATGGTAAAATTTATACAAACATTTACAATAGAAATGTATGGATTCCCGTTTGGGTAAAGAAAAGAAACCCAGCACCCTCCTTCCTTTTAATTATATGACGTCATTCTCAGACAGCTGTCTCAGATTTTAAGCCTCTGTATATGCCGTATTTTCAAAATTACGGTTTGTTGTGCTTATGCGAACGGTAAAAACACTCGGTTGTGGGGCTAATTCAGCTATTTTTAGCAAAAAAATTGTGTACAAACGTGTACAAATATTTTTTTTCCTTTGGGAAATTAAGTTTAGTCCTTAATCTTTCAAATATAAAGTTGTCGGAAACCTATAAAAAAAATTATGATAAATCGGTCCGTCTATTCTTATTAGTTTATTTTTGCCCGTACCTAAAAAATGGATATTAGCAGCAAATCGACTATTGTGGATCATCTTTTTACTATTCAGGAAATTAAAGATTCAATTAGATTCCTATTTCAATCACTTAAATTATTTAGGGTGAAATGAGTTTAGGAATTTATATCCAAACCTAAATATTTTTTTTACTGAAAAAAACAAACATTAATACACTAAGTTAGGTAAAATTTGCATAGAATGCTCTGCTTTACGGTTGTTGTAAAAATGGAACGGACATTTGAATTTCGTTCCCTTTTAAATTCGGTACATTTTTGCATTACGTCCAACTCATCGTTCACATTCGACACGTCAACTTTTATAGGTTTTCGGGTATGCTGACAAGGTTAGGAATGTCTATTCCGAAAGCCGTTCTTTACATGGGGAGGTTGGAGGTGTCTATTCCGATAGCCGCTCTATAGATGAGTAGATTGGAGTATTTATTCGTTGTAAACGTACCCGACAACCTATAAATGTCGACATTTCCAATGTGAACGGTAAGTTGGACTTATGTAAAAAATAATAAAAGATATACCAAACTGACTTTTTTCGTTTAAAAATGGAATTATTATTATTATTATTATTTTTTTTTTAAATATTTTGTGTTTTATATATATATAAAGTACAATTGTTGAATGTTAAATTTTGATTATATTCGTTTGGGGTGCGCAATTAAAAAAAGATTAAAACGGAGCGAAATTTAAGTTTCCGTTCCATTTTGACAACAACCGTAAAACAGCGCATACTCAGCAAATTTTATCGTAAGTTATAAACATCTAGATATACTTACATTATATTAGAAACCGAACGACCCATAAAAATCTGGTAGCTGAGTGTCAAATCTGCTTAAAATATTGAAAAAAAAAGAAAAAATAGTACCTCTCCCAAACATACTGGCAATAATTTGGTTTCGTCCTTCCCTTGAGTGTTTCCAATGAGGGGGATTGATTTACTACGATTTGTATTAGAAGCTGAGCACTTATAAAAATGATTTAATTCTTGAATGTTTTGCATTTTGGTTAAATTTGTTATTTTGCAATCACTGATAGCCCACTCAAAAAATTGAACAAAAGACGAAATTAAAAAGAATGGTACTCATGCAGAATTTAACCCTCCTCCCCGATTCCAATTATGGTTAGGGTTCGACCGGCAATCACCGGATTCAACCGAGCGTTGTTCAAATGTTGAAACACTAAATCAACATTTTATTTAATTTTTGCATAATTAATTAATGATGGGAGTATTTTTCCTGTTTATTTTCTTAACAGCTCTTGACAAAAAATAATTTGTACATTCTCTTGAAAAACAAAATCAAACTTTTCTTTACTTTCAACTAACTATTTACAGTGTTCATATAAAGCATTCATCTGTTCTTTTTATAATAAAAATTCCGTTTACAAAAAGAAACGTTTACTGCCAAATTTCTTTAAAAATAAGTGTAAGTTTTCCTAAAAAACAAAACAAACAAAAAAAACAAAAACTTTCACCTAACAATTTATGGTAAAAAAATGAATTTTTTTTGGGAGGAGGAGGGGAATCAACTTTTATTGATAAAAATATAATAAAAGTAAATAAACAATACAAAATGCAATTTTTCCTGAGGAATGTGTTCCATTTTAACAAACTGAGCCACAGCAACGCGTGGCCGGGTACAGCTGGAATATATATATATATATATATATATATATATATTTCTTAGGGTCCTGAGAATATGCAGTGAAGAATACATTGTGGAAGAATTTGAGTATATCGAATGTACATTCATTAACTTTCAATACCCTCAACATTTTTTGGCAAATACAAAAAGAAAAGCACTAAAAATTTACCATAACCGAATAGCCAGACACACAACAGACAATTAACATTACCAACTAATAAAAATAACGACACAATCTATAAGAACCTAAATAAGACAGGCATTCAAATAACAAAACTAAACTCTTTAACAATTATGGATCTAACACGTAAAATTATGACTAATACCAACATCAACACCAAAGCCGGAATATATTCCATACCCTACCTTGATTGTGGAAGAATATACGTAGGAGAAACTCAACGTAATTAAAATAAAAGAATATATGAACACAAAAGAGATGTAAAAAACAACAATACACTCAACGCCAAATTTTGTCACATCATGGAGAACGACCACCATTTTAATTTTAACAAAGCAACTTTCCTTAAACACATACATAACAGATCCACACAACGTTTAATTGAGTCGGCTATAATCTCCCATTCCAGCAATATAATTAAGCAAAGAAAGGGTTTTTTCCACGTTGCTCCCTTTCTGTAGAAAATAATTATTAAAGAGAACAACTTAGACACCGGTTAAACGCGATATATATATATATATATATATATATATATATATATATGCATATATATATATAACTACTTCATTTACTCACATAAAATAAATATACGAAAGTATAGATTTATGCGTAAACTTTAAGTATTTACTTCAAAAGTGCTCAATACGTAGGTAGAGCTAGTTATATATATATATATATATATAAAAAGGGAGGAAAACGTCTACCTTAAACCACTAACCTAGTTCTAAAACAGATCCTTTGTTCGATAAAATGCATGCCCATTGACTGAGAGGAAGGGGCGCGGTGGATACTAGAAAGCTGATTTGCTAACTAAAAATCCTAAACATATACAAAAACAAGAAACAACCACAGAATTCGCACATAAGCCTGACGAATCCTATAGTGGATGAAACGCAGAATATTCAGTGTAGCTTAATCGCCATATATATTTTATAAATCACTATAAATATATATATATGTATACATATATGTATGTATATATATATATATACAAAAAATTCGTAATTTCACTTAATTTTATTATTTTTATTTTACTTATTTACTGTATTTTATATATATATATATATGTATATATATATATATATATATATATATATATATATATATATATTTAAAAGAGTGTAGCCATCAACAATTGTGGGTTTTTTTTAAAGGTTTTCATCATATTTTTATTTTAAAATATTTTTATAACGCGTTTCGAGCTTAGGGTGTGCTCTCTTCAGATATTTTCATAAAAAGTTTTTCTTTAAAATGGGAGTTTGTAGATATGCCTCCGCTGATATTAAATATGTTTTTCATAGTGATGCGATGCGTGTGTTCAGTGTTCAGACGTTCTGTCTCCAACTTTAAGTGTTCACAGTGACCGGTCAAAGTTAGTTTCAAAGAGTGTTTTTTAGTCCATATGGTGAAGGTTTTTATGGCTTTTTTAGGGTTCTTTTTAAAGACTTTCTTTCCCCATGTATAGCATACACTCACACACAATCACATACGCATACATATACATTCATGTACATGTACACATGCACACGCACACGTACGCAGGCACACACACATACACACACGTACATACATAGAAATATATGTAGGAGCATACAAATATACACATATACATACCCACCTACACACCCACACACGTACTCGCATACATCCACCGCTAACAATTATTTTTATTTTTTTATTTTTTATTTTATATATATATATATGTATATATATACTTTTTTTTTTCAACCAAAACACGCATGTATATATGCGCTTAATCATTCCGACATACGTACACGCACCCACACACACACACACAAGTAAGATGGAGAATAGGTAGAAGATATATATACACACATACACACATATATGTACACACATATATGTATGTGCACATACACTCACAAACATCCACATACTATGTAGGCACACACACATACACACACACATGCACACACACAGACATATGCAGGGGCTCACACATACGCGTATATCCATATCCACACGAACACATTTACCCACTCATACATGTGCATACATATGTATATAAATATACACATACACACACATACACACGGATGTGTATACACTCATCCACCCATATATATATATATATGGGCACATGCACTCATAATCACACACACATACATATTCATACATTCCACCTTATGTATATATTGGTTGAAGTTTCCTTTCCAATCCATGCACATATGCATACATGGATTCGGTCACCCAAACATAAGTACGCGTATACATACAAACAAGATGTAGCATAGATAACAGATGATATATAATTATACACACACGCATACACAATCATATGTGCACACCCACGCACACACACATATACACACGCACACACGCGCGCACATACACATACATACGTTTAATTTCTAGTTGTTTGTTTATTTAAGAGAAATGGTACTGTACTGGGTATGGGCGCGCGCACCCGCGAAAGTGTGCGTGTGCCTTATTGTGCTTTTTTGTTGTTTCGTGTGTGAGGGTGCACACCTACCCAAGCATGCATGCGTGTAAGTGTATTTTGTGTTTTGCCTATTTATGTGTATAATTATGGAGAGATGTTTAAGGCGGGGTTAAACTTTGCTATGAAATTTTTTTCTTGAGTTAGCAAGTAGAAGTAGTTGTCAGTTTGGAAGATGGGCATTATCTCGAATCTGCCTCCACTGCATGTGTGTATATGTTGTGATACATGTAGGTGTCTATTTTCCGCGATTTTGATGTTGGATCGGTGTAGGGCTACTCTATTACTAAGGTTTTTTGTAGCGCCTATGTAGGATTTATCGCATGCTGGACATTTTATTACATAGATCACGTTTTTTGAGGTGCAATCTAGGTTTTTTTTAATTTTGAATGTTTGTATGGGGTTCGTAAATGTGTATGTGTTTCCCTCTAATATTATGTTGCAGACTCTACATCGTTGTTTGTTGCATTTTGTGACTCCTTTTGTTGCGTCTTGATTGAGTTTGGATGAGGTAAGAATGCGTTTTAGGTTTTTGGGTTGGCGTTTGCTTTTTATTATTTTTGTTGTTTTAAGGAAATTTTTTAGTTTGCTGTTTTGTTTAAGTAGGACGAGGTTTTTCGTTATCTCTGTGAAAAGCTCTGGGTTGTTTGTGTTGTGTGTGGAGACGTATGTTAGGATTTGTTCTTTGTTTCGTTCTTTAGGGGTTCTCAAATCTTCTACTGGTATATTTGTCGCAAGTTGGATCCCTTTGTCTATAAGTTGTGATGGGTATTTTCTTTTTCTTAAATTTATTCGTAGTTCCTTGAGTCGGATTTTTCGAAGGTTATTGTCCGTGATTATGGTGCAGATTCTACGTGCTAGGGTGTAGGGAATTGATTTTATGCAGCTTTTAGGGTGGTGACTTTTAAAGTGTAGGTATTGTTGGGTGTCTGTAGGTTTGCGGTAAATGTCTGTGATAATGTTATTGTCTTTAATCTTTATCAGTATGTCTAGGAAAGGTAATTCTGTAGAGCTTTGTTCTATGGTGAATTTAATTTTTGGGTGTAGGTTCTGGAGTATGGTGTGTAAGTCTGTGATGTCCCCCCATGTGGGTTTCCATAGGATGAAGCAGTCATCTAAGTACCTTTTCCATGATTCTACAAACAGTATTTTAGTGCTGTGGCCAAATTTTTGTTCTATTTTTTATATAAGGTTTCTTCTAGGTAGGCTAATGTAAGGGTTGCGTAAGTCGGTGCCATTTTCGTTCCCATTGCTGTACCTAGTGTTTGGATGTAGTTGGTATTGTTGAATTCGAAGGAATTATTATTTAGAATTATGTCTATACTATCGATAATGAATTGCTTTGTGAATCTGGGATGTAGTGTTTGTGCGTGTCTGTTGATCCAAAATAGTATTGCTTCTTTTCCTAATTCATGGGGTATATTACTATATAAACTGCTAACGTCAAATGTAACTAATAGTGTCCCGTTTTCTATTGTATGTGGTAAGGTAGTAAGAAAATGGATGTCGTCCCTTATGTAGCTCTTAACTTGATCTGTGAAAGGTTGTAATAAGATGTCTATTAAGTTGCTAAGTCTGCTTGTCGGACAGGCTGGTCCTGCTACAATGGGTCTAAATGTAAGGTCACTAGGGTTTGGAGCGCTAATATATTCTGAGTTTTGTGTATCGATGGCAAGTTTTATTGTGCCAGATTTGTGTATTTTAGGCAGTCCGTAGAAGTTGTTGGTCTTTGTAATGAAATTTGTGAGGAAGTCCTTTTCTTTCTTTTTTAATATTTTGTTGTGTGCTGTACAAAGTTTTGTGATTTTTGAGATAGTGGTGTTATCTATGTTGGTACTAATGGGTTTATAGTAGTGTTTGTCATCCAGTAATTCTGTACTTTTTGTTTCATAATACGTTCTGTCCATGATTACTACGGCACTGCCTTTGTCTGCTTCTTTTATTATTATGTCATTATTATTACGGATCTTTTCGAGTGCTTGTTTTTGCTTATGTGTGAGGTTGCTTGTGGTTTTGTGTTTTTTTTGGAGGTTAAGGTTCCAGAGATTTTCGAAGTAGCTGTTTAGTTCTTTTGTGTTGTTCTGTTTATTAGGGAAATATGCTGATTTGTTTTTTACTAAAGAATCATCTTTGTCCCCTTTGTTATCTAGTGTTTCTATTAGTCTAAATTTCCGTTCGAATTCTTTAAGGTCCTTTTTTAGTTCTGCTATATTGCTTTTAGGGATGGGGCAGAATTTGAGGCCCAGCTTCAGTATTTCCATTTCGTTCTTTGATAAGGAGTATGTGGATAAATTGATGATTTTGGGTCTAATTTTTTCTAACCTGGAATTGTTGTTCCCTGGGGGCTTCCTAAAAAATGCTGGGAGTTGTTTGTTTCCTTGTTTCGAGGAGTGGTGTGTTTTAGGGTGATGTGATGTCTCCTTGTAAAATGAGTGTTGTGTACAATATTGTGAGGGTTCAGTGATAAATTGTTGAATGGGTTGTCGTTATATGTTTTTTGTGTTGGATAGTTGTGTTTCAGTTGGAATTGGTGTTGCTGTTGAGGATACATACATTGTAGTATAGGGTTGTGTTGTCGGGGTTTGTTGTAGGGAAGGTCTGTTTGTTGGGATTGGTGTTGCATGGGATATTCTGATTGTTCCCGTTGATGGGGGAGGTGCCTTAGGGGTTTGTTTCTTTGTGTGGGATATGAGGGGTGAGAGTTGTAGGTAGTGTTTTGAATTATGTGATGTCTCAGGTAGTTGTGTTGCATTGTGGGGATGTTTTGGTAGGGGTTGTTTAGTAAAGGTATTTTGCCACAACTGAAAAGAACTCTCCTTCTATCCCTCACATTTCCTATGCATACAGTTAATTCCAAGAACATCCTACATGTAGGACATATTTTCACGGGATTGCTTTCCTGCATGATACAACATGGTTGTCTTCAAATTCAATATCAATAAAAGTGGTCTATCCTGGGAGCAACTCTCTTCCTAATCGACATCTATTTTCACGAAAATGGCACCGACTTACGCAACCCTTACATTAGCCTACCTAGAAGAAACCTTATATAAAAAATAGAACAAAAATTTGGCCACAGCACTAAAATACTGTTTGTAGAATCATGGAAAAGGTACTTAGATGACTGCTTCATCCTATGGAAACCCACATGGGGGGACATCACAGACTTACACACCATACTCCAGAACCTACACCCAAAAATTAAATTCACCATAGAACAAAGCTCTACAGAATTACCTTTCCTAGACATACTGATAAAGATTAAAGACAATAACATTATCACAGACATTTACCGCAAACCTACAGACACCCAACAATACCTACACTTTAAAAGTCACCACCCTAAAAGCTGCATAAAATCAATTCCCTACACCCTAGCACGTAGAATCTGCACCATAATCACGGACAATAACCTTCGAAAAATCCGACTCAAGGAACTACGAATAAATTTAAGAAAAAGAAAATACCCATCACAACTTATAGACAAAGGGATCCAACTTGCGACAAATATACCAGTAGAAGATTTGAGAACCCCTAAAGAACGAAACAAAGAACAAATCCTAACATACGTCTCCACACACAACACAAACAACCCAGAGCTTTTCACAGAGATAACGAAAAACCTCGTCCTACTTAAACAAAACAGCAAACTAAAAAATTTCCTTAAAACAACAAAAATAATAAAAAGCAAACGCCAACCCAAAAACCTAAAACGCATTCTTACCTCATCCAAACTCAATCAAGACGCAACAAAAGGAGTCACAAAATGCAACAAACAACGATGTGGAGTCTGCAACATAATATTAGAGGGAAACACATACACATTTACGAACCCCATACAAACATTCAAAATTAAAAAAAACCTAGATTGCACCTCAAAAAACGTGATCTATGTAATAAAATGTCCAGCATGCGATAAATCCTACATAGGCGCTACAAAAAACCTTAGTAATAGAGTAGCCCTACACCGATCCAACATCAAAATCGCGGAAAATAGACACCTACATGTATCACAACATATACACACATGCAGTGGAGGCAGATTCGAGATAATGCCCATCTTCCAAACTGACAACTACTTCTACTTGCTAACTCAAGAAAAAAATTTCATAGCAAAGTTTAACCCCGCCTTAAACATCTCTCCATAATTATACACATAAATAGGCAAAACACAAAATACACTTACACGCATGCATGCTTGGGTAGGTGTGCACCCTCACACACGAAACAACAAAAAAGCACAATAAGGCACACGCACACTTTCGCGGGTGCGCGCGCCCATACCCAGTACAGTACCATTTCTCTTAAATAAACAAACAACTAGAAATTAAACGTATGTATGTGTATGTGCGCGCGTGTGTGCGTGTGTATATGTGTGTGTGCGTGGGTGTGCACATATGATTGTGTATGCGTGTGTGTATAATTATATATCATCTGTTATCTATGCTACATCTTGTTTGTATGTATACGCGCACTTATGTTTGGGTGACCGAATCCATGTATGCATATGTGCATGGATTGGAAAGGAAACTTCAACCAATATATACATAAGGTGGAATGTATGAATATGTATGTGTGTGTGATTATGAGTGCATGTGCCCATATATATATATATATGGGTGGATGAGTGTATACACATCCGTGTGTATGTGTGTGTATGTGTATATTTATATACATATGTATGCACATGTATGAGTGGGTAAATGTTTTCGTATGGATATGGATATACGCGTATGTGTGAGCCCCTGCATATGTCTGTGTGTGTGCATGTGTGTGTGTATGTGTGTGTGCCTACATAGTATGTGGATGTTTGTGAGTGTATGTGCACATACATATATGTGTGTACATATATGTGTGTATGTGTGTATATATATCTTCTACCTATTCTCCATCTTACTTGTGTGTGTGTGGGTGCGTGTACGTATGTCGGAATGATTAAGCGCATATATACATGCGTGTTTTGGTTGAAAAAAAAAGTATATATATATATACATATATATATATATAAAATAAAAAATAAAAAAATAAAAATAATTGTTAGCGGTGGATGTATGCGAGTACGTGTGTGGGTGTGTAGGTGGGTATGTATATGTGTGTATATGTATGCTCCTACATATATTTCTATGTATGTACGTGTGTGTATGTGTGTGTGCCTGCGTACGTGTGCGTGTGCATGTGTACATGTACATGAATGTATATGTATGCGTATGTGATTGTGTGTGAGTGTATGCTATACATGGGGAAAGAAAGTCTTTAAAAAGAACCCTAAAAAAGCCATAAAAACCTTCACCATATGGACTAAAAAACACTCTTTGAAACTAACTTTGACCGGTCACTGTGAACACTTAAAGTTGGAGACAGAACGTCTGAACACTGAACACACGCATCGCATCACTATGAAAAACATATTTAATATTAGCGGAGGCATATCTACAAACTCCCATTTTAAAGAAAAACTTTTTACGAAAATATCTGAAGAGAGCACACCCTAAGCTCGAAACGCGTTATAAAAATATTTTAAAATAAAAATATGATGAAAACCTTTAAAAAAAACCCACAATTGTTGATGGCTACACTCTTTTAAATATACATTTTTTCTCTCGTTGGAACTACACAACCATCACTTTAAATATATATATATATATATATATATATATATATATATATATATATATATATATATATATATATATATATATATAAGACTTCCTTCAGTCTTGACAGACTATGGATACCCACTGTAAGGGTGCCTGCGCGTGAAATTTTTGTGGCAAGATTTGCGCAATCTCCAACTACACCGCTCCTGAGTAAACATTGTTGAATACCAGTGGCAAGTGGAGGTTCAAGACGACTGGAAACAATGCCGAAATAAGCGGAAAGCACATACAGCGCCTGGAATTCCCAAATGATCACCCATCTTGTAATAGCAAGGGTCAACATTGCTTAACTTCGGTGATATAACAGGAACCGGTGTGTCAACGTGATTATACCATAGACTCTTATCAGATATAAACTTAAAAAAAGAGAATTTAATGACACATTGAAGGTCTCAGACATCGATCAACGAGCAGCCTCTCGCTTGTTAAAGATAACATCTGTATAGCCCTAGTTTTAGAACCCAATCCCCTCAACCCACAAACTTTAACCCGTAATACCAACACGAAAATAAATAAAGTCACCGATAAATAAGTAAATAAACAGATACGAGAATGAATAAACTAACAAATTCGCACCCAATTCAACCTTGTTCTTCACACTCATGATAAAACAAAAATAAAGAAAAGAAAAAAAAAAGTCTTTTATTGCTGAGGATAGATTTTCACTCTTCATTTAGAATTCCGTTTTCGAAAATAAGGGTTGTTGTCTGATGAGGTCTCTAGTTAGTAAATACTAGTAAACCGAAACATGCTTATGACTGTGTAGCAACAAACTACTGCTTATGTAAAGACAAATGTATATATATATATATATATATATATATATATATATATATATATATAAGCAAACAGTTAATAAAACATGTTAAAAACACTTTTAAAAAGAGTTAAAAACATATTTAATTTGAAAAGAAAACACTTGATAAGTGGAAAGTCCTTACTGCGCGGAGTTTCGAAGTAATATTTTCCTTTTCATCAGAGGGTAGGAATTAGCAAAATGCGGGATCGGATTTTGCATACAAATGTATTTGATGAAACTGCAAGTAAGTCAAAGATCTTACTTGATAACAAAAAGTGAAGCAGAGGGAATATGGTGAAGAAAAAGGTGATTACACGTGAATGGATAGCCTGGTGAACGGTAAATAATCCAATGACGGTAAAATCCAAAAATATAACTCCAAGAAAGTTAATTGAATTTCCATTTGCACAAGTAAAATCCAAGGAAATCACGTAATTGGAAGATGGGCCAAAATAACCCAAAAGGCCGAAATCCATGGAATAATTCATAAATATGTACAAGGAAAAGGGGAAAAATTCCAATAATATTAATAAAAGAAAAATAAGATAGGCTTTTCATAGGGCTGCCGAGACATAAATTAAATAAGAAAGATCAGGGAAGAAAAAGCGGAAAAAAATTAAATGGCGATAGAATTAGATAGAAAGTAGAAGAGCAAATGCCAAAATGACCCAGACAAAAAGATGTTAAAAGGCGCGAAAAAATATACGGCAAAAAAATAGGTCAACTGAAATGTACAGGTTATTACTTAAGAAAATGTCAGCAAGAGTTGTTAAAAGATACTAAATGAAAATAAATAAATAAATAAATAAATTAATATATAAATAAATAAATAATAAATAAAAACCTAAAAAAATAAAATAAAAAATAAATTTTTTTAAGGGGAGAGGATGGCCGGTATCTGAAAAGTAGGGATAAAGCAAGTAAGTATGTAAGTAAATGTATATAGTAAAATATAAGTAAATATACATACAGGATATGGATGTGTGGGTAGATTGATATATTAGATAGATAGGAATATTTAAAGACTAAAACGGAAATTGCAGATAAAAATTGCAGATAAAAAAATTACAGATAAAAAAACCCGGTCAAGCAAAGAAGAAATAAAGAATTAAAATAAAGGATTATTAAGTTATAAAGTATTAAGAAAGTATGCAGAAAAAAACGATAAAGTTAAAGAAAATTATATATCTATTTGGAAGGTTTAAGTAATAACTATGTAATTTCAAAATTACCATAATTAAA